>NC_081413.1:88348290-88500790 GCF_030272615.1 Cryptomeria japonica
CATTTGTAGGATTTATAGTGTTTTCAAAATATCCTAATTATTTAATAGTGTTAAATGTAAAAAATGTTTAGACCTACTCCTCCATCTATCAAGACTTTTTTTATTCAGTTTTTATAGACAAAGGCTTCAATATGTAAAAGTACATTATGAGGCTTTGTTACAGGCGCATCATTAGATTTTGTAAATTTAAGGTTGTTTAAAAAGGAAAGGTATCCCACCATGGCTTGAAACTGGTCTACGTTTAGATCAGTGGGTATGAAGGCGTCTCTCAAAGTTTTATCAAGGATGGCCTTATGTGTGGGGGATATGTGTAAAAGCTCAAGGATGGAAACAAGGGTGGGTGTCATCTCTAGATGGTCTACAAGGTCATACTCATTCTTGGTGGATGATGAGGCTATGGTCTTGGATGGAACACCTTGCAAGGTGACTTTACCTTGATGGGCTATGATATTATATTTAGAGGTTTCATATTTGGAATCTGAGGAAGATGGTCCAATAACTTTCAAAACAAATTTACTCCTTTGGGTAGAATTCTGAGGAGCTTTGTCCTTTATCATGATGGTAGAAACATGATTATCCATTGAGATGTGATTAATGGTATAATCATAATCATAGGGGGGTTTAGTATAATTGGCTTGATTATCTATAGTTTTATATTTTCCCTTGTCATGTTTAGGAAATGGCTCCTTAAATATCACATGCTCTTCATTGGAGGTGTGACCATCAACATCTATGTCACCTTCGTCAATGAGATCTTGTATGATATTCTTCAATCTATGACAATTGCTAGCTAAATTCCTTTTTCTCTTACGATATTCACAATATTCATCATCATTCAACTAATTTTGTTTTACTTTCAGCTCATAATCTAGTAGTGTTATGAGCTTATTTGCCACTAACTTATTAAATGTTATTTCAATCAGTTCCCCCAATAGAGTGTGTTTCCTTCAAGGTTTTGATTGCCTTTGATTGTCCACTTGATTGTTCACATTAGAAGAACTTGAAACAAGAAAATTTATCTTAGGTTTCACAACATTTGCATCTACTACCCTATAATTGACCATATTCTTATTCTTATTTCAAAAGAAAGGTTTGTCTTTCCCATTTGATTCCTCTTTGTTCCCTTTGAATATCTTGATAACACCTTATTCAATAGGGATATTTTCTATCGACAATCCTTTCTCAATGACCTCTTTGAAGGTAGACAAACAAGCTTTTCTTTGCTCATATCCAATATCCTTTTTGACTTTTTGATTGAACATTTGTACCATTTGTTTTTGTGGGATATCACAACAAAATCAACTAGAAAGACCTCTCCATCACTGTAAAAATTAAGAGAAATATTCCCCATTATTTTTCTTAGTATTGCACAAGGTAGATACTGATACATCTATTTCAATGTTGTATGAGAAATTATGTATGAAAGATTCTGCTAGATCACTCCATGATTTAATTCTAGGTGGAAGTTGGGAGAACCATTCCATTGCTTGTTCACATAATCTTTGTAGAAACAATCTCATCAAGTAAGTTTCTTATTATCCTACCTCAATGCAAGTTGTGAAAAAATCTCTTATGTGTTCCTTAGGATCCCCTTTGCCTTTATATTTATTAAACTTTGGTGTCACAAAATGTGCAGGGAATGGAGGCATTGGAATGCTTCTATCAAATGGATAAGGACATATATCTTTCATTATGTATTGCTTCTTTGGTGTATTCATGTCCGCCATTTTCTTTTGTAAATCCTTAACCTATTGTTGTAGTTATTCTTGGGTGGTGTTGTTTCTCTTTAAGCTAGTCCCATGCCTAAGCCACCAGGCGGAGGAGGGATATAATGCATATATGGATGGTATTGGTCATAGATGTGTTCATATGGAGGAGGGACATAGTTATAGCTTGGATATGGACCACTTGGTATGTTGTTGTAATGAGGAATACTAGGTCTAGGTCGATACATGTCATGACCATAAGGATAGGAGGTGTCATAAGAGTGATCTTGGGTATTGCCCCCAAATATGATAGAGGATCTATTGTTCTCAAATTCTGATTCCCTTCTATCCTCCTTGTAAGAAATTAAATAACTCTATTTGCATATGAAGAGGGCATCAAGAAAATAGAACTCTAGAATAACATATAACAAGGTTTCAACAAAACCTTCTACACTTTGAACTCATCCAAAGCTCAGGTGGGTATACCTTCTGTGAATATTTTCACACTTTAAGATTGAGATCCATAGTAAACGAATGCTAAAAACCTATGGAATTCATCACCTAAATAAAACTAAAACATCAAAGAAAAACTTATGCTCATTTTCAGTATCGATACCCAAGAAAGATAGAAAGAATTCCACAACTAATACCAGTGCCTTATTCAAGCTACAGAGTCACCCAAATCAAATAAGAATTCCAAAATTGAACATTTCCATACATTTCACCACTTCGGCTTTCATTAACCCCATACATGCCTGACATATACATGAGTTTTATCCTTTTTAAAACTAAAACCATTTATCAAATTCAAAATGAGCAAACAATTGATTTACTGGTAGAGATATTTCATGCATATTTAATTCCTCTCCTAAAGAGAAAAGCTAGAAACATATCCATAAGATTGCCTTACAATGTATGTTCAATTAAATAACCCTAAATTAGCCAAATTAAACTAGCAAACTAATGAATGCACACCAGAACACAACTAAAGTTTAGGCCTAAAAACTTTGATCTGTATATTCATATTCATTTTTTGAAAATTTTACATGACTCTAGGTAACTTTCAAATAACCAAAAAACCCTAGATACATTTTAGCAGAGTTTCTTTACAAATTCTTGTGATCCTCTATTCTTAAGTCCTGGTATCCATTTATAACAATATGGATGCATACAAGCTTCAAACATTCCTAAGAATAGTTTGTTACAACTGCAATATTTTAAAAGAAGCTACAAATCAGTTTAATCCTAGCGGCCTTTTAGTTGGTTATTACGCTGCAGCATCTTCTTGAACCTTTGCTTCTTGCACCACATATTTTCTTGTCCACTCTTGGAACAGGTCATCAAAAATCCATGAGAAGCTAACAATTTTTTCTTTCAACTTAACTAACCTTTTCCAAGAGTTTCTCACTTTCTTAAACTCTGATTCCAAGAAACCGTAATATGATTTTATCTTCTTTATTTCCTCAATTGTCTTAACAAACAGAGATGTGTCATCTGTATTGATGGTTTTATTCACCCTTAGAGACAAGTTAGCTCCTAGGTCATCAAACCATACTTGTTTGTCCTTCAACTGATCTGGACTAACAAAACCCCTAGGAAATAGTTCAAATTTATGCTCAGTATATTCCTTCCTATACAAATTAGCTTTTCTCTCTACACCAGCTCTTCCTTCTGCTAGCTTGGTCATGCTTTTTGCTAACTCACATGTGGATTTAATAATGGTATCAGATCCTGCCTCATCATAGGATGCACAGATAAGTTCTAGATCCACTTCTCTAAAATTGGCTCCAAAGTAGCCTTGTCTTCATTCAACTCACTCAAAATATCCAAAATTCTCTTCATGTTAGTGTGCACAATGGGGGCTCCTACTATATCAACAAAACTCAAAATTGTGGCCTTTAGTTTTTCTTCATATTTATTTGCAAATAGGGCTTGAGCCTATTTTAACTTTTCCAATTCATGTTGAATGGTCTCAGCTAGTTGAAAACCAGAAGACATAGGAGAAGGGGGGAATTCGATGATGGGGCTAGTGGGTCGAGGTCTTGCTGGAGAAGATGAAATCATTAGAGTAGAGGACTCACCTTTCTAGTATTGTCCTACTAGTTGACTCTGTAATCTAGCAATAATACTATCCCTATTGGCTATCTCTCCTTTGGCCTCATTATAAGCCTTTAGAATTGTTTCTAGTTTTACTTGGAGATCAGCTCTCTCCTTAGCTTCTTTCTCAGCCACTACCACACTAAATTTTATAGTTTCTAGAACTGTGCTAGCAGCTTCCACCACCCTTGTATCCTGGACTCTCTTCACTATCATACCTCCTAGGTAAATGGATTCTGAGGTGTCCTTCCTTTTTCTACTCTCATCCCTCTTTACGGACCACATGACCAAAGAAACATTATCCTTGCTGAATGTCAATCCTTCCATAGGCTTGGTTTCTTTTTTGACTGCTTCAAGTGTTAAGGCATTTGCTATATCCCATTCAGGGAGGATTAAAACACCAGCCTTTGACACCATTTCTCTCCCTTTTTTAGGAGTGATGGTTTTAAATCCTACCATCATTTCTTGCTTCACTTCTTCCTCCACTAAAGTTGGATATTTGTGGGGTTTCTCATTCTTTCTCTTTTCATACCTTGCCTTGAATTTCTCAATATTTTGCTTCTAGACAAATTTCATGAAGGCCCCTGTTGTGATAAAATTACTATTAGCTAGGAACTCCTCATTGGCTTTCTTGATAGTAGGGTCTAGCTCTTTACCTTTGAACTCATCAGCAATTAAGTTCATCTCAGTATTTGGTGGCTCTTCTAGCATCCCCTCTTGTGTTTCCTCATATGTGTAGGCAATCTCCCTGAGACTCCCTAACTACAATAGTTGTTCGACCACTGCCTTCTCATCTCCTATATGGATAGGAGATTGAGATTGAGAGTATAGAGGCTCACCTATTTGCACCTCTTTTCCCACTCTTTACCTCTTAGGGGAGTCTTGGATGTCAATGAAATCTTCTATTGCTCTCTTCCCTCTTGAAGTAGAGGGCTCACCTATTACTGGCCCCAACACACTGTATTTTGGCTTCTTATGCATTACATAATTACCTGGAGGGATGGCCTTAGCAAAGGAAGGCTTAGCTAGAACCAACTTAGCCTTGTCAGGATTATCTCTTATTATAGATTCCCTCTTTTCCTTCAAAGTTTGCATTAGGTCTTCAAAATAAATAATTAAGAATTAACTCTTTTCCTCAAAGGGATTAAAGCTAGACAGAGGGTCATAACTTCTATCAAATTGATGAATAAAATCAAGAGCCCTTTTGTATGCCACCCACTTTTCTTTCCTTAATTCCTGCTCATCCAAATTGAATTCATTTTTAATTAGATCCTTAGGGAAATGAAATTGGTGTGGCCTACCTTTACATACTGCTCTCTTCCTGAACATGTCGGTGAAAAAATCTTCAGGGTCAACAAACCTTGATACTGCAGTAGACAATGTATATGGTTGAAAGAAGTCATCAAAGTGTTTCCAACCACCCTTGGTGATTACAAATTGATGAGCCATGGTGACAGTTGGGAAAATGGTCCTTTTCCCCTATTTGTTAGCTCTACCTCTTGCACACCCCCAATTTGCCTTAGGATCTCTGTAGTTCCTATCTTCAATGGGGCTTGATAGGGAAATAAATATGGAGTGCCTCTAAAACCATAAACTCTAAAAAACCATAGAGATAGGGTATAAGTATATGTCACCCCAATTGTGCACAATCTTGATACCTTTAGCAAATTCCTTAGGCCTAAGGAATTCTAAAAGGGCTTTGGGGATCCTAGGGTTCTCTGAGCATAAGAGAATCCTAATCTTAGATGCAAAGCATCTGTCAAACTCTAGGTAGCTAGCATCCTTTCTATCCTAGGACAAAATGGTGCTCCACAATTGTACAGGCATCTCTTCACCATCCTTTTCCTTAACTAGATCCATTTCACTAGTGAAATAATCAACACCTTTAAATAAAAACATATGCATGAGAAGGGAGTACCATCCAAAAGGTCTATCTACCTTGCTATTTTTTATCCCTATCAGTCCTGCATGGATTGCATAATTGAGATAAGGTGCATAATCAAATGTTACTATCAGAGAGGGGTTTAGAATCTGTGCTATCATTAGCATATAATGGGTTGGCATGGTGGTTTCAGCATCTTCACCAAAAATTTGACATAGTGAACAATAAATGCCTTTAGCCCTCAGAGTAAACAAATTCAGAGAGAAAGGTTCCATGATAATAGGGCCTACAATAGTTAACCCTCTTATTTTGACAAAAAACACCTTCAAAGGGCCACTCCTAAGGTGATCTCTCTGCACATTGTAGACCTTGGCCAATGTTTCAAAATTGATAGTCTCTAAGTAATTTGATACCTCACCGAGCTTAAACACCTTCCTAAATTCATCATCATTGATCTCAATTAAGGCTCCTCCATTTACATTCCTAATATATTTAGTGACAAGGTCATAAGTGCGTGCAACCTCGGCTAACAAATCTACATCCATGAAAACCCCAAGGACTATGAGCTTTCCCACGTCTAATTCCCATATACTATTCATTGGGGAAAAGGAATGTCTCTGACCAAATCCTACTTTGAAAAGTCCCATACCTAATATCCTTATCTATGGATCCCTCAACCAGTTGCCTTTGTCATACAAACCATCTCCAATTCTTAGACTAGGGGCTTTGGGTACCAATTCTTTAATTTTGGCTGCGACATTTGTGGACATGATTAATTGTTCTAAGAAATCATCACAGATAGCCCTGTCCTGGTAATTTACTTTTCCTGTAAAATCCCTTCTTGGTGCCATCTCGGAATTGCAGTTATATCAATTAAAATTTGGACAAACTTCTGAGAAAACAAGCATGCAGTAATACCAATTCAGACTGTAACTAACAAGCAATATGCAGAAACTTACTAATTGCTTGAAGAAATTCACTCTGTGCACCAGCTCCTCTACAAAACTCTTTGAAATGGTACTGATTTTTAGTTGATGTGAAGCTTAATATGGTAACTGAGCATTGAATTGAAGCATTAAAACTACATGCTTCAGCAATCAACTCAGAATTGAATTCAAAAAATGGCTGTAGTAGATCATAAAATTTTCTAAGTGTTTCACCTTTCACTGTTTCGTAGAGGTTAAATCCTCACACCTTTTGATTATGAAACAACAACATCCTTTGGATCTTGAAAAACCTACATGTCTTTTACCTTACCTTGGTCAAGCTGCTTAAAACTAGGCCCCACTTTCTTTTCACTACTTCACGAAGGCTAAACCTTACGCATCTCTTTCATGAGAAATAGTGTCATCCATCAGATCTTCTACCATTTGCTCGACCTTTACTCTATATGGTGACTACTTGTCTTTTCACTAACCATATGGAGTTATTACCACTAATGGTTTTCACTACTTTGTGAAGTTTAAAGACCTTGCATCTTTAGGCTGTGAAACAACACTCATCATTGGATCCCTCTTAAGATCTGCAACCTTTAACACCCTTATTCCTTTGAAGTGGGCCCTCCACAATGAATCCACCTGTCTTATTTAGCACCGGTAGATAATTATTATGTGTCAATCATTTATTTGTTCAATAACTACATCAGGCTCCACATCTAGACTGCCACGTGTTCTATTTTACCATATATTTCAACACCATTTCTGCTCAATCAAAGAGGGCCCTACACTATCCTTAGGAGCTATGTGTCCAGTTGATGAGTCACCCTTTTGCCCTAGCTGAATGTCCAACTGTATTGCCATAGCACCAGCCATGTAGCTGCCGTCTCATTTTGCTACTTCGCAAAGAGTAAACTTCACGCTACTTCACCTAGTGAAACAAAGTGGACCATCAGATCTATTTTCAGATGCACCTTCTTTACTTTCCATGTCACCCTTAAGCCGAGCCCACTACCTTTTTGCCACTTCACGAAAGGTAAACTTCACACATCTTCCCTTTGTGAACCAACGTATACTGCCTGATCAATTTCGAGTTGATCGGTCTATAACCACAGGATCTGCTTACTTCTGGGGCCTGCCAGCTTTTCACCATTTCACGAAGCATAAAGCCTCAACAAATTTTCTTTGGGAATCAATGTGAACTGTTAGATCCTCTAAGAGAAGATCATCTATTAGCCCTTTTGTGACCACTTTACCCAAGCTTGCCACCTTTTTGTTGCTTCATGAATGGTAAACTTTAGGCTAATTTAGGCTATGAATCCATGCACACCATCGAATCAACTTCAAAGTTGCATGGTCTTTATGGGGCCCAACAAAGAACTCAAAACTTAGGAAAAGGGCACAAGAAATAAAAATTTAACAGAGACCTTCCTAAGGCAAGTGTTGGCATTATGTGAACCGGTATGTGGACATAATGACATTGTATGTTGTCATTGATGTCAATATGTTGAAGAGGTGTGAACCGACATATGCGAGAAACGATAGAACATTGTGAACCGACATTTGTGCCAAAGTGAAGTAGTGTGCTTTCTCATGATGAACCGGCATATAGTTATGGGAACCGACATATGGAAGTATTCTATGACTACTAGTTGGTAGTCTCAATTTCAGGGTTTTCGATTGATTTGCTCAACCGATGATATTGTGTGATGAGTTAGCATTGTAAAAAAGAATAGATCATGTTGCCATGTAAGCCTGTATGCATGAAGGATCTTGCATGACGGAGATTGTTCCTATCTACCTCGAGAATGTGCAAAGTTTGTAAAATGGTGATAACGTGTGATGGGTTATTAGCCGCCATAAAATCGGTGGAAATGGATGATGGAGAATGTCTTGAGTTTGGATCAAGATCTACTGCACTTAATGTAGAGTTCTCAACGGTCAGGATTGAACCATTTGAATTCCTTAACCTAACAGGTTTAGGGTTTAGGGTTTATGCTACCGACCTATTTGTTTTCCTATAAGGTCGATGTTGTGTCTCTTTCTAAGGTTGTTGGCAAAAGTTGTGTGTGTATCCAAGAGAAGGGATACATGATTCTTACCAGACCAAAAGGAGAGAAGTGATACCTATAGAGTGTAAGTGCAGAAGGTGAAGAGGAGCTTAAGCGGATCTACATTGGCATTGAGTGCTATTACCAAATCATTGTATTACCTATTGATCTCTAACCACCTCAACAGTTGGAAAATCCCTTAACAGGGTAGCCTTAACCAGCTTGCTGTAAATACTTTAATAGGGTAATTCAAAGCTACTGAGTTAAAAATCCTTTAGCTATTGAATTCTTGAAATCCTCTAACAAAGTAACCTTTAATAGGGTTTAACCCTTAACCAGGTATTGTAGCCATCCCTTAACTGGGTGATCCCTAACAGGATCAGTTCCTAGCAGAACCTATTGTAATGTCTCTAATCGGACAAGGCTTCTAATATAGTGGACTTCCAAAGAGTTCAAAAATAGCTTGTGGGTATTCATCCCCACCATGGTTTTTCCCAATTGGGTTTCCACATGAAAAATATGTGTGTCATGTGTTATACTTTTATCTTGTGATGCTTTGCTATTGTTTGTCAAGCATATGATGGTTTTGTGTTTTATGCTTATCAATAAAACATGTTGAACTAGATGTTACTATGATCTGATGATAGATTGCCTATTTATGCATAAGGGTGAAATGATAGTGTAGTCTTGAGTTGAGTGAAAACTTAAGTGAGTAACTGGTTAATGCTTGTCTCAGACATTCTTAGCTTTACCTGTTGCACTCTGTTTCAAACCGATGTCACTGTTTGCTAGTCATTTGAAGTGTCTACTTTCGAACGATTTTAGAACTGTATTTTTGTCTGTATTGATTCACCCCCCCCCTTAGTATCGGTTTGGTACTATTCACTCATCATTGAGTTATAAATTGGTATTAGAGCATCCTCTAGGTCCTCTATGTTTTAAGCTTAACCGCTTGAGGTAAAGATCCCAGTCAAATGATGAAGAGGGAAGGCCCAGAGTTTAATAGCAAAAATTTTAGTATATGGAAAGATAGAATGAAGATATTCATTAGAAGCATAGGTGCTAAACACTGGAGCTATGTTGATACTGCCTATGTTGCTCCTATCAGTACCCTTACTGATGACCAAAAGAGAGAGATGCAGGAGAATGGGCAAGTCATGGAAGCCTTAATTAGTAGTTTATCTGACATTAAGTTTAGTGATGTTCAAGATAAGGTAAATCCCAAAGAGATATGGGATACTCTTGAAAATATCTATGGTGGTGATGAGCATGTAAAACAGACTAAGGAGGAAAGCCTGAGAGGAAAGTTTGAAGATATGCGGATGGTTGAAGGTGAGAACATTCAACAGTATGGAATAAGAATCAAAATCATTGTTGGAGATATGAAGAGTGCAGGTGGTAAAATAGAAGATTCCACTGTGGTAAGCAAAGTCCTAAGATCCCTATTGTCGGTCTATGCAATAAGGGTTGCTACTATTCAGGAACTGAGATCAATAGACAAGACTAAGGTATCCTTGGACTCCATCATAGAAAAGTTGACAACCTATGAGCTAAATAGTTTTGATGGAAGAATTCAAAATATTGAATCATCTTTTAAAGCTTCTGCTGTACCATCCAGAAAAGGAAAAGAAGCTAGCACTAGTGATGAACCAAGATAGAGTAGAGAAATGGATGATGAGGAGGTTTTGATGGCATTTTAAGCTCTCCTTGCCAAGAAGCTTCCTAAAGGAACCGACAAATACAAAGGTAAGCTATGTTTGAAATGCTTTTCTTGTAACCGGATAGGACATATTGTTGTAAACTGTCCTAATGGCGACAACAAGGACAAACCAGAAAGGTTCAAGAAATTCAAAGGAGGAAACCGAAGAAACTATTTTGTGGCAGTTGATGAAGGTGTCATAGATGAAGAATCAAAGGATGAAGAAAATGAAGATATTGTGTTTGTTGTTGTCAAAGAAGATGTGTCAGACAAGAAGGATCTTGTCTCCCAATTTGATAATTCCAATGAGTGGATCATTGACAGTGGCTATTCTCACCATATGACTAGTGATCAGAACAATTTTCTATCCTTGGAGGAGTATGATGGTGATGTGATTTGGTTTGGCAATGATGCACCATGCATGGTCAAAGGCAAAGGGTCCATCTCTCTGAATGGAAAGAGTAGTGCTGACAATGTGTATTAGGTTGATGGTCTTACACACAACTTTTTGAGTGTTGCCCAGCTGAATGACAGTGGCCTCACTCTAGAATTCAAGAATGGAGTTTGTTGAATCAAAGGAAATAATGGTGAATTGGTGGCCACTGACATGCAGACCAAAGGTAACCTATTTCATCTAAATGCAAATATAAGTAAATGTCATATGGCCAAATTTGATGATAGCTGGATATGGCATAGGAGACTCTACCATGTAAACTTTGATAACATTGTGAAGGCTAGTAAGATCAAGGTAGTTAGAGGGTTGTCCGTGCTAAGAAAACTGGATAATACCTTGTGCAGAGAGTGTCAATTGGGGAAAATGTCTTCCTCGACCTTTAAAGGTAAATCTTTCACTGTTGACAACTTGCTTGATCTTGTGCATACTGATTTGTGTGGTCCTATGAAAACAAGAAGTGTGCAGGGTGATAGGTACTTCATGATTCTCACTGATGACTGCTAAAGAATGATGTGGGTCACATTCTTGAAAGACAAGTTTGAAGCCTTTGTAAAGTTCAAAGCTTTTAGAGCATTAGTGGAGAAGGAAAGTGGTAAAAGGATCAAGTGCCTAATAATTGATCAAGGAGGGGAATTCGCTTCCAGTGAATTCAACAAGTACTGTGAAGAACATGGCATCAAGAGGCAATTGTTTGCCCCCCTAGACTCCATAGCAAAATGGCCTAGCAGAGAAGAATAACTGAACTATGGTTGAAGTAGCTAGAACCGTGTTGATTCAAGGAAAGGTAGCTCACACCTTTTGGAGAGAAGCACTAAGCACTGCAATCTACACAATGAACTGGGTACTCATCAAGAAAGGTAAGGATTAAACTCCTTTTGAGTATTGGACCGGTAAGACACCTATGGTTAGCTACCTTAGAGTGTTTGGTAGCAAATGTTACGTCAAGAGGAGAAAACACTAGAGAAAATTTGATGTGAAATGTGATGAGGGAATATTCTTAGGATATTCCACCAAGAGAAAAGCTCTCAAGTGTTTCAACAATAGGACTCAGAGAATTATGGAAAGCATCAATGTAAGAGTTGATGAAACCTCTAAGAAAACTGAGGAAACTGGTAGTGAGCAAGCAGTAAGTGAATCAGTTGTAACCTTCTGGGAACTGGTTGTCAGTCAACCAAGTACTAGTAACAATGTTCCTACACCAGTGGATGTAGATGCTAATACTGGTGGAGATGAGGATGAAGAAGAAAAGCAAGAGGAATCTATCAAGACCATTGCTTGGTATGTCAAGCTGAACCATGATCCTAAGAAGATCATAGGAGATAAGGATGTAGGAATCCTTACAAGAAGAAAAGTCAGAGAAAACTCATGTATGATCTCTAAATTTGAGCCTAAAAAATTCAAAGAGGCACATAAGGATGAAAAGTGGATCAAGGCAATGGAAGAGGAACTTGACCAGATAGAGAAAAATGGTACATGGTCCTTGGTACCCAAATCGGAGCACAAAAAAGTCATTGGTACCAAATGGGTCTTCAAAAATAAGCTGAATGAGGATGGCACAATGATTAGAAACAAAGCCAGATTGGTGTGCAAAGGATATGCCCAAGAAGAAGGAGAAGACTATGGAGAAACCTTTGCTCCTATAGCCAGATTGGAAGGAGTTTGTATGCTTCTTGCATATGCAGCTTTTAAAGGCTTCAAAGTATATCAAATGGATGTAAAATATGCATTCCTAGAAGGTGTACTTGAAGAAGAGGTGTATATTGAGTAACCAGATGGGTTTTCCCTATCTAAAGATAGTGACATGGTATGTAGGCTACATAAAGCCTTATATGGGCTAAAGCAGGCACCTAGAGCATGGTATGAATGCCTGCATTCCCATCTTGTGAAGATTGGATTTGAGAGAACAAGTGAAGATAGAAATATCTACTTGAAGTCTGAAGGAGATCAGATCTTGATCTGTGAGGTATTTGTTGATGACATTATCTTTGGTGGAGATGACAAGACTAGTCATGAATTTGTAGATGAGATGAAGAAAGAGTTTGAGATGTCACTCATAGGGGAGATTAATTTCTTCATTGGATTGCAGATCCATCAAATGAAAGATGAAATTTTTATCACTCAATCCAAGTATGTCAAAGAGGTGTTGAAGACCTTTGGCATAGAAGATAGCAAACCGGTTGGTACACCGATGGTGACCAGTTGTAAACTATCCAAAGAGGATGACTCTGCATTGGTTGATGAAAAGGAATACCGATCAATGATTGGTAAGTTGCATTATGTATTGCATAGTAGACTGGATATTGCACATGCAGTTGGCATTACTGCAAGGTTCTAGAAAATTCCAAGAGAATCCCACTTGGTTGCAGTCAAGCGGATTCTTAGGTATCTGAAAGGAACTATTGACTATGGGTTATGGTATCCATACAATAATGATTTTAACCTGAAAGTGTTCACAGATGTTGGTAATGTAGATGACCGGAAGACCACAACTAGTGGTGCATTCTTCCTCGGTGATAGACTGGTCTCATGGATGAGTAAAAAGCAGAGTATGTTGCAGCTTTCATGAACTGCACTCAGACAATTTGGATGAAGCATGTATTGAATGGCTTCAAAGTTCCTATATCTGAACTGGTAAGTATATTTTGTGACAATAATAGTGCAATTAATATCTCCAAGAATCTGGTTTTACATTCTAGAACCAAGCACTTTAAGCTTAAGTATCATTTCTTGAGGGAAAAGGTTCAGAACAAAGAGATTGCACTAGAGCATGTTTCTAGTAAGGAGTAGTTAGCAGACATATTCACCAAGCCTCTCCCAAAGACTACATTCATATACTTAAGAGGTGAATTAGGGGTACTGCCCCTTCTAGAGGTGAACTAAAGGTATATGCTCCACATCAGTCATGTATTGCATAGTCAAATCTTTCTTCAGGATTGATGTGTGAAGGATGCTACTCCTCAAGGGGAGCAGCATAATGGAACATGGAAACTTGTGCCTCCACTTTGGCATTGTTGTCAAAGGGGGAGAAGATGTGAAGCGGAGAAGATGTCAAGCAGAGAGATATCTTTGTATATTGCCATCAATGCCAAAGGGGGAGATTGTTGGTATTATGTGAATTGGTATGTGGACATAATGACATTGTATGTTGTCATTGATGTCAATATGTTGAAGAGGTGTGAACCGGCACATGTGAGAACTGGTAGAATACTGTGAACTGGCATTTGTGCCAAAGTGAAGCGGTGTGCTTGTTCATGATGAACTAGCATATAGCTATGGGAATTGGCATATGGAAGTATTGTATGACTACCAGTTGGCAGTCTCAATTTCAGGGTTTCTGGTTGATGTGCTCAACCGATGATATTATGTGATGAGTTAACATTGTAAAGAAGAATAGATCATGTTGCCACATAAGCTTGTGTGCGTGAAGGATCTTGCATGATGGAGATTGTTCCTATCTACCTCGGGAATGTGTGAAGTTTGTAAAATGGTGATAACATGTGATGGGTTATCAGTCCCCATAAAATCGGTAGAAATGGACATTGGAGAATTTCTTGAGTTTGGATCAAGATCTACTGCACTTAATGCAGAGTGCTCAATGGTTAGGATTGAACCGTTTGAATTCCTTAACCTAATAGGTTTAGGGTTTATGCTACTGACCTATCTATTTTCCTATAAGGTTGATGTTGTGTCTCTTTCTGAGGTTGTTAGCAAAAGTTGTGTGTGTGTATCCAAGAGAAGGGATATGTGATTCTTTCCAGACCAAAAGGAGAGAAGTGATACCTATAGAGTGTAAGTGTAGAAGGTGAAGAGGAGCTTAAGCAGATTTGCGTTGGCATTGAGTGCTATTACCAAATCATTGTATTACCTGTTGATCTCTAACCACCTCAACAGTTGGAAAATCCCTTAACAGGGTAGCCTTAACCAGCTTCCTGTAAATACTTTAATAGGGTAATTCAAAGCTACTGAGTTAAAAATCCTTTAGCTATTGAATTCTTGAAATCCTCTAACAAGGTAACCTTTAATAGGGTTTAACCCTTAACCGAGTATTGTAGCCATCCCTTAACTGGGTGATCCCTAATAGGATCAGTTCCTATTAGAACCTATTGTAATGTCTCTAACCAGACAAGGTTTCTAATAGAGTGGACTTCCAAAGAGTTCAAAAATAGCTTGTGGGTATTCATCCCCACAGTGGTTTTTCCCAGCTGGGTTTCCACATGAAAAATATGTGTGTCATGTGTTATGCGTTTATCTTGTGATGCTTTTCTATTGTCTGTCAAGCATATGATGGTTTTGTGTTTTATGCCTATCAATAAAACATGGTGAACTAGTTGTTATTATGATTTGATGATAGATTACCTATTTATGCATAAGGGTGAAATGATAGTGTAGTCTTGAGTTGAGTGAAAAGATAAGTGAGTAACCGGTTAATGCTTGTCTTAGACATTCTTAGCTTTACTGGTTGCACTCTGTTTAAAACTAGTGTCACTATCTGCCAGTCATTTGAAGTGTCTACTGTCAAATGAGTTTAGAACTGTATTTTTGTCTGTACTGATTCACCCCCCTCTCAGTACTAGTTTGGTACTATTCACTCATCATTGAGTTATCAGCAAGTCATAAAGGGGGGACCCCTTCACGATGGATTGACCCTTCCACTTAAGTGGAAAAAGTAACGTCGAAAAAGAACACAGGGACTCCAAGATATAGAAAGGGGTTAGAAATAAAAAACCCTAAACCTTCAGACCCATAGCTTAGAGGAAAGAAAAAGTGCTAAGCCCAATCTTGTAGACTTTAACCGATTATGGAACAAAATCACCCAAGGTTCAAAATAGTGATAACAGCATCTCCTCGTGTCATGATTTTGAATATCTTCTTGAGTGTAATTATATGCAGTGGTATGATCTTGGGTATCATCATGGTCATGCGTAACAATAGATCTTCTCCATGGAAAAGGATGATTGCAAGCTTCTTCATGATAGGATCTTTCATAACTGGCACGAGAATGAGTATATGTATTTGGAATTTTAGGTTTTTAAAATAGGGATTAAGGTGACTCAAGCATGAGATGCTCTTTCCTATTACCAACATTATTGGGCCTCCTTTCCCTTGCATTAACTTGACTTATTTGTTTTGGATCATCCTCCAAAATTTGTGACATGTCAAAATCATGGGGTAGTCTTGTTCCACTTTGTGCCATAACTTGTAGGAAATATTTTTTATCCCTCTTCATGATTTCTTGAACCAATCTATTAAAATGGGGATCCATAATAGTTTCCTTAACTTTCATAAACTTCACAGATACATTGTCATTGTCATCATCATTTCCATTATTGTTCTCATTGTTGTCATTGTCATGGTCTGGTATGTTACTATGATTATTAAAGGAATTATAAATCTCATCTCCATCCAACTCATAGATACTCATGTTTAAAGACCTTAAATCTTCTTTGAGTTCCCTTCTAGACCTTTCTGAACAGGTTTCAACCATGGACTAAATCCTAAACCAAAATGAAAGATAGGATGAAAATACAAAGATGGTGGAAGACCAAGAGGTGTATGGAGTGTAGATAAATCTAGGGTAAACTTGCAATGACCAAGACTGTAAGACCAAAGTATGTATGTGTGAGAGTAAAGTGTGGCTTCCAAAGAGATGATGGATCTCTTGATGAGGTAAATTAACCTTGACTCTGTTGGCATTATACAATGGATTAGAAAGATAGATCAGAATGTTGATGAGACTATTTCTTCATCGGTAGAATAGAGTATTACTCCACCAGTAGGAAATTCTTCATCCAACTAAGAAGTAACCCTTTGGGGGTATTGCAACAAGTTGAATACCATGTAGATTACCCTACATTGATGGTGAGAAGATATATTTCTTCTTTACCAAAAGATATGTTAAATTTCACTTAATCGACGAGCATTTATTGTGGTTGTTGAAAGAAATTTCATTATAAATCATTGGTTTTCCTTCATTTTTTATTCACCAAGCATTCAAACTAGCAGAGAGCACGAAATCTGAGCAAAGGCATTCAAGGAAAAGAAGTGAATCAATTTATTTCAAGCATTCAAACATTATCCGACAACTTAATGTATTTTTCAAATGGCTTCCTCTTCTACTCCTGAATTTATTGCAAACCCTACTATTGTGGAAATTGTGAAATGCCCTAGGCCCTTTTTCAAAATTATTTTTGAGATAGCTAAGCAAGATGATTCCATTGGCACATTTTCAAAAATTTCTAAAGGTGTAGCTTATGCTGAAGACCCTAGGATTTATATTCACTGCAATACTAAAGAATTAGGTTCTGAGGAAGTGTTAAAGATGTTTAAAATAATAATTTGTGATGAAAATGGAAATGTCAAACCCGAGCACAAGATTATTGAGACTTTAGGTTTTGTGGAAATCTTGAAAATCCTTGAATTTCTGAAGGAAGTAGTAAGAATTGTCCTAAGTAGGGCACATGGAGAATTTATTTGGTTAGATTTAGTCTGCAAATTCACCTAGAAAGCAATTAGGGCAGTGGTAGGTTTACCCTCAACCGACAACAGACCAAACAAGACAAAGAAGGTACCTAACAACATAGTCATGACCTTAACTGAAGCAATATATGATAGTAGATCTCTGAGAGTAAATGACATCAAGGATATCAATTTGAGATTCATAAGTATGATTTTAGGTTACAAGACTACACATGCAAACCGACTTAATTCAGTTTCTAGCCTTTGCATTAAAAGTGCTTATGATATGGTAAATAATAATGCAAAATAGATGTGTGTGAATGGCTGAAGGATGAACTAGTAGATAACTTGAAAAAGATAAAAGGTGAAAAGAAAGGGACATTTAGTTTTGGTAATCTTTTGGTATGCCTTATGTTGTATTTCTCAAAACAAATTCTCGATATTGGACAGAAAGATTTTGGATATGACATATTGGTAGGCAAACAATTGCAAGAAGCTTTCATTGGTATGGGTACTACTAGGGAAAAAAATATAACTGAATATTTCAAAGCCTTCCAAGCCAAAATGAAAACTAGAGAGAGACTACCATAGAGTACAGTAGATAAATATGATAAGGAAATTTGTTTTGTGATTAAGAAAGATGAAATATGGATGTAAGCAGTTCTTCCTAGAACTGTCTAGGTAACTAAAATGGGGTATGAGGCTAATGTGAATATTATTGAGACTTATACTAAAGCCATGTTAGAAGCACCTAGAGAACCAACAGAAAAAATTTTTGGTAGTGCATAAACAATTGAGAGTGGTGTATAAACAATGAAACAAAGAAAGAAAAGAGAAAAGTATATAAGGAGTGCATCAAAATAGGTAAAGGAAATAAAAGAAAATGTTATGAACCTTACTGGAATAAAGGAAAGTGAACTAGAAGGATTGCAACTAAAGGCACATATTTCACCGGTTGGTACATCATCTAATAGTGAGATACCTGCTGAATTTAAGAGAGTTGATAGGAAGAGAAAACCCTCACCGATACCCTCTCCTTCACCCAAGAAAATAAGAACTCTGAGAAAGAAGCAACAAGTGCTAAGACAACCAGCAAAGAAGTTAACACCCAAGAAGAAACAAAAACATGTTATACCACCTTTGGATAATTTACTGAATGAAATCAATGATGATGGTAACTTGGCAAATGTGCGCAAATTGTATAGCACATTCACTGATTCAGAAAAGGAAAGTGTTGAAAATAGTATTATTCTATATCTCGACATATACAAGAAAGTGTTAATTGAAGTGGTAGATGACTTGCCAAATGATCTATATAGAAGGTTAAATGCAAAAAGGATTGCAGTAATGGAGTTGGACAAAAAACTTAAGCTTGAAAAAATTATAGCTGTACATCCAGTTAACTCTAAAGAGGAGAATGATGAATTAATTTGTGAAGCTAACATATCAGTTTTTGCTAGCGGTCACTAGCAGGTAAGCTTAATGGCTAGTAGAGTAAATGAAATTGTAGAGGAAACTGTTGATAAATGGGATATCTTTTTTGTAGAAAAGGAAAAACATGAAGAATTAAACCGACCTAAGAAAACATTCAAAGTATATCAAAAGGACAAGGACAAAGGGAAAGGTAAAGTTGGTGGAATGTCAAACATCAAAATAACTGACAAATTACCACCACCCTTGGATACTACACTGGTACATATTGATGATACACCGACTACTAAAAATATGGACATAACACATGATGACACTAACCCTGAATCAAAAATTCTATTCACCATGAATGTTGATACTCAAGAAGTGAACATTGTTGTGGGCAAGGACAACACATAGGTACAAAATGATATTGCTGGCAGTTGAAACATTTTTAAGCAACTGACAAAAAATGTTGAGGTTGAAATACAAACAGAGCATATAGAGAAATCTTTGGATAGTCGAATGAATACTGGTAGTATAGATGTTGGTGTTGGCATATGGACACTCCAATGAGACATTGTATGTGATTGAAGGTTTTGTCATTGATGGCAACCTTGCAATCCTATGGCACTGGCAAGACATCATACCGGCAAAGCATTACACAGGCAAGATAGTGCACCGACATCAACAAGATCACTCTACACCAGCACCTGCACTGACACAGAAGAAAAGATGTATACCAGCATAGAGGCCGACAAAATTTTTGATATATAATATTTTGTTTATTATTGTAAGCTGACTTGGAAAATTGTAAAATGACTCTTGTATATAAAGTAGATCATTGTAGACATTTAGAGAGGTAATGTAGCAAGCATGAAGAAAATTATTAGGCAAACCTAATGTGTGAATTATAGGTCAAGGGTATATGTAAAGAACAAAGTTAGAACCGTGACTGAATCTAGCATTAGAGATGCTATTGTAAAGTAGTACAAGTCATTGGATTATTATAATCCTCATTGTAAGTCAGTGTGACCTCTCATTGAGCAGTGAGCTCTAGGCAGTTGGCCTTCCTACATGTGTAGGCCTCTATTGTAAGTAATATTCTCTTATTGGCCAATGAGTGAATATTGTGGGTCACAAATCCCACTGAGTTTTTTCCCACACCGAGTTTCCTCATTAAACATCTTGTGTTATGGTATTCTTTTCATGTGGATGTTTATGATTCTATTTATTGCATTAATTCTTGCATACCAATATACTGCTATTTTATGTTCTGCATGTTTCAAATTAAGAAATACTCATTACTGGTTAGATACTGATTCACCCCCCCCCTCTTAGTATTTGTGGGAATCCTAACAATTGGTATCAAAGCTTGGTCCTCTATTTTCAGAAGCCTAACAACTTGAGGAAGATCTTGACACCGGTAAAAATGGAAAATCTGATGAAGCAACTTGAAGGAGCTCTTACTGACTATGATGCAGAGAAGTTGAAAAATATCAAATTAGAAGATGGTTTAAGAGCAAGTCAAGATATCATTCAGGCACTTCAAGAAAATCTTACTGTTGCAAGAAATAAGAGAAGAGAACTTTGTGAAAAATTGCAAAATGAGAATGATGAAAAGGAATCTCTTAATGATATGATAAGCAAGCTGAAACAAGAGATCATGACAACAAAAAATGAAATGCAGGATATGACTATGAGATTTTGCAAAGAGATTGAGGATAGAAAGAAGAATGAAGAAGAATTGACTAGAAGGATAAGTGATGTAGCAAATGAGAACACAAGACTTAGCTATAAAAGTGACATGCTGAAGATAGATCTGATGCATACTCAAAATGACTCAAATGAACTAATGAGACAAAAAGAAATCTTGGAAAGGGAATTGGAAACTGCAAATCAACATAAAGAGAAATTCAAGAAAAGATCAGAAGAACTTGGTACCTTAGTGAAGAATCAAAAACCTAAAGGTGACACTTCTAGAATTGGCTTTGAAGTTGGTGAAAGCTCTGGTACTGCAAATACTTAGGATCACAGCAAACTGGCAAGACCACCTAATGTGTATAAATTCAATGGAAAATGCTTTAACTATAATAAGTATGGTCATAGGGAAAATGAATGTAAATCTAGGAATTATCAGAATATCAATACACCCACCGATCAATGTTCCAAATGCAACAAAGTTGGTCATAACTCTGAAAACTACAGAATGAATGTGAGGTGTTATGTTTGTGGAAGATTTGGACATTTATCTAATCAATGCAGAACACAAACCATCATAGGTTATGGGAAAGCTATTTAGAAAAATAATGTAACTTGTTATGCATGTAACAAGATTGGGCATATTGCTAAATTTTGTAGAAGTAAAGGTACACCGGTAGACAAAAAAAGTGCTAGCTTGAAAGGAAAAGAAAAAGTTGAAGAGGTTAAACAAGAATTCTCAAAGCAATGGATTAGAAAAGTTGATCTAAATATTGGGAATAATCCTCCACCGGTAGAACCAACAAATGCTTCACCGGCAGGATAGAGCAGTGCTCCACTGATAGGAAGTTCTTCATCTAATTGAAGAAAGTTTCCTTGAGGGTTTGGCAATCTAATGATACATATGCTATTATTCCCTCGGTTATAGATAAGAAGTTGAAAATTAGTCATTACCGGCAAACAATGTTAAGTGAATACTTAACCGACATGCAATTAATGTGGTAGATGGTGAAAAGACATTATAAAAATAGGGTTTTGGCTCCATTTCATTTCACCGTGATTTCAAACTTTTAGAGAGCGCGAAGATTCTGAGCTAAGGTATTTCGAGCAAGAAGCAAGCACACTCCAAGAAATCATCCATCCAAGACAAAAAAAAAGAGGTATTTAATCATGGCATCCACCTCTGCAATTGAATACATAGCAAACCCTACTGTTGTGGAAGTAATTAAAAGACCTAGGCCCGTATTTCAGTTAGTCCCTGAATTAGCAAAGAAGGCTGATACCTTAGGTGCATTTTCTCAAATCCCTAAAGGTGTTGTATGTGTTGAAGACCCTAGAATGTACATCCACTACAACATTGAAGAGTTAGGAGATGAGGAAATCAAAACCATGTATAAAACCAAGATATGCAATGATATCGGCAATGTTAAAGCTGAGCACAAGATTATTGAAACCCTAGGATTCATAGAAATCCTTAGCATCCCTGAATTTCCTAAGGATGTGATTAGGATAGTGTTAAGCAAAGTTCATGGAGAATTTTTCTGGTTAGATGCAATTCATAAGATCACCAGGGAAGTCATAAAGGCTATCACAGGGTTACCGGCCACCAGTAAAAGACCAGACAAAAACAAGAAGGTTTCAAATGATTTAGTCATAAACCTAATAGGTGCAACATTTGATAAGAGATCTCTAAGGGTTAACGATGTAAAGGATACAAATGTGAGATTCATAAGCATGATATTAGGTTACAAAGCCACTCAAGCTAATAGACTTAACACAGTTTCAAGTTTATGCATTAAGAGTGCTTATGATATGATAATAGACAATACAAAAATTGACATCTGTGAATGGTTAAAGGATGAACTGATAGACAACCTTGGAAAGATAAAGAAGGATAAGAAAGGAACTTTCAGATTTGGAAATCTATTAGTATGCCTAATGCTTCATATAACAAAATAGGTTGCCGGTATAGGATATAAAGAACCAGGATATGACATACCAGTAGGAAAGCAATTGACAGAACTATTTAATTCCATGGGTGAGAACAAGAAAAACAACATTCATGACTTTTTCCAAGCACTGAAGACAAAAATGAAGAAAAGGATAAGGTTATCTCAGAAAATTGTAGATAAATACAAAGATGATATATGCTTTGTTATTAAAAAGGATGAAATATGGATGGAAGCAGTCATCCCAAGGACAATATAGGTAACCAAAATGGGCTATGAGACAGATGACCACATAGTTGAAACTTATGTCAAAGCACTTCTGGAAGCCCCCAAAGAACCTAAGGAAGAAGTATTTGGTAGTGTTGAAACCATAGAAAGCCAAATATAGTCCAAGAAAAGAGTGAAGAAGGTAGAGGCATTTGTGAGGAAAGGATCCAGACAAGCAAAGGCCATTAAGGAAGATGTATTAAAGAAAACCAGCATAACAAAAGAAGAGTTGGCAGCCCCACAACTTGAAGCTCATCTATCACTAATAGGTACTTCTTTGGAAGGTGACATGCCAGCAACCTTTAAAAGAGTTGTTAGGAAAAGAGATCCCTCACTAGCAACCACTCCTTCACCTACAAGGACAAGGTAGAAGCAACAAGCTGTGAGATCTCTGATCAGAAAGGTCACACCTAAAAAGAAGCTAACTCCTAAGAAAAAGAAAAAGACAAAAACTGACTTGGCACCTCTAGACATATTGCTAAATTAGATCACAGAGGAAGGAAAACTGAAAAAAAAATAGGGAAAATTTATGACACTCTATCTACTGATGAGAAAGGGCAAGTTGAGGAAAGTGTAATATTGCATATGGACATGTACAAAAAGTTTTTGATGGAAGTAATCAATGAAATTTCTGATGATTTATACAAAAGACTTGAGGCCATAAGGCAAGGAGTGATTGAATTAGACAAGAAAATAAAAATGGAAAAACTACTTGTTGTATATCTGGTAAACTCTCCAAAGGAAATTGATGATCTGATTGCTCAGGCAAACTAGACAGTTTTCTCCACTGCACACTGACATATTTCACTGATGGCAGGAAGAGTTACAAAAGTTATAGAGGAAATGGAAGATGGTTGGGACATATTCTTGGTTGAAAAGGAAAAACAAGAACAATACAAGAATCCCAAGCCTATTAAGGTATATCAGAAGGATAAGGACAAAGGGAAAGGCAAAGTTGGTGGACCCCCAAGCATAAAGGTTAAAGACAACCTACCTCCACCTATCAAAATTACATCCATTGAAGACCAACCGATAGCAAAAAGCATGGATGTAGAGGATAGCAATCCAAATCCTGAAGTCCTATACATTTTAAATGTTGATACCCAAAAGATCAACATAACATTTGATAAAGATACAATTGAAAAGTCAGATATGGCTAAAGAGCCTCCGGTAATAGGAGATACAGAGAAATCGGTAGAGGATACAGGGAAAAAGATGGCATCTGAGGCACAAACAGAGAAACTAATAGAGCTAAAGGCTCCGAAATAGGCTCACAAGGAAACAATGCCACCGATAAGTAATGAAGCAGGAAAACCAGTGCTAAAAGAAATACAAACACAAACTGACTTGCCAAAGGTCAATACAAGTATGATTATTTCCACCAGCACTCAGACTCTTGGATCATCATCAACATTCAAGTCAACTAATGTGACTGAGGTATTACTTGAATCCATTAATAAAATAACTGACTGTAGTTCATAGGCTTATAAAGCAATAGATGATTCAATACCAATTTTGAAAATAATTGCTCTTGATTGTAATATAGATAATAAAGATTCTTTAGGACAATTGGATACATTATGTAAATACATTTATCGAAATATTGAGAAAATAAAGGAAGAATCAGTAAAGGATGTGGTAGAAAAGGAGAAACATAAACTCTTTGATGAAGAAATAAAGAAGTGTAATAGAGACTTTGACACACTTCTACAAGAACTATGTAGTTTGTTGAAAGAGTATAAAAATCTGTATAAAGACACATGCAAAACAAACTTCTTGACTATAGATATTGACAAGAAAATAAGCAAGACACAGGATGAGATAAATAAGATTGCAGACAATTTTGTCAACTCACGGGTTTCATTATCTATTTTTGAAGATAAGTTAGCAAATTTTGAGGAAGAATTGCTTAAACAGGAAAGAGAGAAATAGAGAATAATAAACAAGGCAAAACACTTGAGATCTAAACTGAGTCCAAGATTGGACTATCTAGCATCTCTGTGGAAGGAAATCTCAGAGGCATTAGCATAGGGAAGCAAAACACTGATAGAGCAATTGTAGCATCTCACCAGTATTGTGAAGAGGACTGAAACAATAATAAAAGATAGCAAAAAGTTTATGGATAGTATAAACTTAATTTTGGGTGATCTTTTTCAAATAATAACTACCCAACTACAGGGTTGAGGATATGGATAGATGTAACTACAAACTCTACTAACATCTTGACAACCTTTGTCATTGATGCCAAATGGGGAGTAGTAGGATGAGAAAGTTCAAATATAGGAATCATATGCTCAGGGGGAGCCCTTCATATTTTTGGTAAACATTCTTTTTTGGTAAATTTTTTTTGGACTACACATTTTGGACACTTTTTGAAATTTCTCATGAGTGTTGCCATCAATGCCAAAGGGGGAGATTGTTGGCATATGGACACTCCAATGAGACATTGTATGTGATTGAAGGTTTTTTCATTGATGGCAACCTTGCAATACTATGGCATCAGCAAGACATCATATCGGCAAAGCATTACACAGGCAAGACAGTGCACCGACATCAACAAGATCACTCTACACCGACACCGGCACCGAAACAGAAGAAAAGATGTATACCGGCATAGAGGCGGACAGGATTTTTGATATATAATATTTTATTATTATTGTAAGACAACTTGGAAAATTGTAAAATGACTCTTGTATATAAAGGAGATCATTGTAGACATTTAGAGAGGTAATGTAGCGAGCATGAAGAAAATTATTAGGCAGACCTAATGTGCGAATTATAGGTCAAGGGTATATGTAAAGAATAGAGTTAGAACCGGTACTGAATCTAGCATTGGAGATGCTATTGTAAAGCAGTACAAGTCATTGGATTAGTATAATCCTCATTGTAAGTCAATGTGACTTCTCATTGAGCAGTGAGCTCTAGGCAGTTGGCCTTCTTGCATGTGCAGGCCCCTATTGTAAGTAATATTCTCTTATTGGCCAGTGAGTGAATACTATGGGTTACAAATCCCACCGAGTTTTTTCCCACACCGGGTTTCCTTGTTAAACATCTTGTGTTATGGTGTTATTTTCATGTGGATGTTTCTGATTCTGTTTATTGCATTAATTCTTGCATACCAATATACTACTATTTTATGCTCTTCATGTTTTAAATTAAGAAATACTCATTACTGGTTAGATATTGATTCCCCCCCCTCTTAGTATCTATGGGAATCCTAACAGTTGGCACTGTGAAATCTATAGAGACAGAGATACCGACAGCTGATAACATAGAGAAACCAACTAAGAAACCGATAGAGGCACATATACACATTGAGGTAGAGAAAGTAGTAATCATTGAGAAATCCAAACCACTAGAGGTTGAAACACAAACTTAGAATAATCCACCAGTGGTTGATACAAGCAAATTGATAACTAATGTTGGAAGCACTGAGGTAATCAAGGCAGTTGGTCAGACATTTGGTACTTCTTTAAGTGAATTCAGGCCTACCAATGTGACAGTAGTACTCCTGGACTCTATTAAGAAGATAACTGAATGTAATACATTAGCTTATAAAGCAATTGATGATACAATACCTATTCTTAAGATGATTGCGCCAAAATGTAATATAGATCATGTAAAGATTCTTTAGGACAGTTGGACATATTGTCTAAATTTATTGTTGGAAATATAATAATAGTTGATAAGGTGAATGAGGATACATTCAAAGAGAAAATGGAAAAAGAAAAGGAAAAATTCTTTGAGGACACAATAAAGAAGTGCACTGAACATATCAACACGCTTTTACCAATGTTGAATACAATAATTTTGGAGTATAAGGAACTGTACAGAGAAACATGCAAGCCACATCTGTTGACCTAGGACATTGAAAAAGAAATAAGCAAAGTAAAAAAGGAAATTGATGATATATCTGATAACATTATTGGTTAATTCAAACCTATATTAGTTATTGAGAAAGAAATAGCAAGATTTGAGGAAAAGTTGAAGAAATTTCAGAAGGAAAAAGCAAGGATCAAGGAAAATGCCAGAGAGCTTAAGTATAAACTTAGTCCTAAATTGGATAACCTTATCTCTCTGAGAAATGAGATCTCCAAGGCATTAATTCAAGGGGAAAGATCACCATAAGAACATATGCATCATCTCACGGACACGATCCTGTAGCATCCTAAAATTGTGACACTTGCAATTTGGACCGCATTTGGGTCTTCACGATGGCAATGCAACACTAAACCTGAATGGAGACCCCGAAACTTGTTCATGACATCAAAAACTACATTTTTCAGCACCCTGGCCTGATCCTCCTTACACCCTGTTGTCCCTGGAGGTGGGACCATGGTGCCCAACGCCCTGGTCCTTTAGGACCATGGCACCCAATGCCCTAGTCCTTCAGGACCAGGGCACCCAGTGCCCTGGTCCCTGGCCCTATTTTGGGCCTAGTCTCTTATGGGGCTTTGGGTCTTTTAGTTTGCAAATTGGAAAATATTGTTTCCTGGTCGGCCTAAGGTCAGAAAAATCAGTCTATCAACCCTAATTGGCAAGTATATAAACTACATTTCCTCTCCCATTTTGAGAGATGGAAAAAAGGCGGAAGCAACATTCAAACATTCAAGCATTCAAGCATTCAAGCATTCAAGCATTCCTTCAAGCAATTGATCATTCTAAGTCTCCATTCAAGGCTAAGTGTTGCATTCAAGACAAGGATTCAACCATTGAAGAGGAGATCACATACAACATACAACATACAACAACATTTACACCTTCATATGTAAGAATACAAACATTCTTACAACAAGGTTGTAGGTACGCGGCTGTAATTGAAGATCTGAAATCCTTGTGCAGAGACGAACAGATCCCCCTTCGTTTTGCAAATTTTTCGGAGGACCGTGTGCACGCCGGGCGCCATCGTCCTGTCAATTTTTGCTCAAATTTATAGGATAGCACCGTCTCAACATTTTACTGCTAATTCCAGGTGCGCAGCTTCATCCTATATCCCTATCTCTGTTTATAAGCAAATCTTTCTCACTTTCTATGCATTCCTAGCTTGATCCTTCTATCTACATTCTTTACAAAAGAGGTTAGCCTTGCTGTCTTAACCCTTGAAACTCATTTAGAATCCAATCTTGCATTGAGTGGGATTGGATCTTGTGGGTTTCAACCCCTCTTTTGAATGTAAAGTCTCCCCTAAGTGAAAACCGTCAACCCTAGTGACCTCCTTCCCCTCTCCTCGGAGTGGTGGGGGGAACACCTGGGGTTCGCTCACGATTTTCCACTTTACATTTTGGTGAACCTGACGTGAACATCCTTTCTGATTATTCATGGTTAGATCTGAAAATTGGATGCCTTGATTACATTTCCATGTTTTATCTTGTGCAAATTTTAGAGGTTAATTGCATAAAAACCCTAATTTTCTTTTAGTAATTGAGCTTGCGAAATGTTTAATTGTTAATGCTTGTTTCAGATCTGCCCTTCTATTACAAATTATCAATTCATATTTGTGCTTTAATTCTGAAAATTAAGTGGTTAAGTGTCAAAACCCTAATTTTTAAAACCCTCTTGATTCAACCTTTGACTGATAATTTCATTGATCAAAACATCTCCAAATCAGCTGTAACTTTGGATTCCGCAACAAAATCATAATATCATTCATCCTTGAAAATTTGGAAAAAAGTTGTGAGGACCGTGTGCACTCTAAGCGCCATCGTCCCCGACATTTTTTTTGAAATTTTGGGAGTTAGATCTTACTGTATTTTTCTGCTAAAATCCAGAATTTTGGCTGATTTTATCAATTACAACACTTTCAAAACTAAAGTCAAAGTTGGTCTAGTGATTGCTTGGATTAAGGCTTCTAATCATTCAAAAATTGTTGAAATTAAAATTCATGTCAAAATTGTGTTTCTTACTATCCTAAATCTGAAAAGTGTGTTGGCATTCATTCAAAATTTCAGTGCTTTATTCAAATTTTTGCAATTTGTGACTTTTGAAATTAAGTGTTCAATTACACCAACTTTGATTTCCGCTTTCAAAATTGAATTTTGCGTGAAATTGAGTCAACTTTTAAAATTCAAAACTTGCATTTCTTTTGGTATTCCCTCTAAAATCATAAAATTCAAAATTTCAGTTTCCCTCTCTTTTTCAAAATTCAAATTTTGCATTTTTCAACAATCTTGGCAGGGTTCAATTTTGACATTGCAACTTTAATTTGGCCTATCTACAGATCGTAAAATCACTCAATTTTTTTAGATTAGCTTTAAAATCATCATAACTTTCATCCCTGAAAATTTTGAAAAAAGTTGCGAGGACCGTGTGCACTCCGAGTGCCACGGTCCCTGACATTTTTTCTGAAATTTTGGGAGATTGTCGTGATTGCATTTAACAGCTTAAATCTAGGAGATTGGCTGATTTTATTGAAATTTGCTACCTCTAAAATTCAAAATCTTCTCTCTCTCTAATGCATGAGTTTTACAACCATAAGCCCTACTTACACTATTCCCATTAGACGAAGCCTTAGAATTAAGTCTTTCCAAGGTTTAATTACTGAGGAGATGGAACCTAATTTGAATAGCCTTTTTAATGAGGACATGGGTAATTCCTCTAATCCTCCCAATGACGAAGAAGCTCTCCGTGAGGTTTCTGTAGAACAACTTTCAAAATTGGATAACCAATTTGATGATTTTCAGCAATGGATGTCTCAAGAATACCCCAATAGTCAAGCTCTTTCATTAATTGAGGGTCTAAATGTATGGTTCAAAGTGATAAGAATGGAATTGATATTTTGCGTGGTATTGTACACATTGTGGATTCGAACGTGATGCCTATGAAGAGTTGTGCTGAAACTTTAGTTTATACACAACCTCCTACTGAAGTCAATCATTCTATTCCTTTAACAACTTCTATTGCTAGCATACCTACCTTTACATCAAACATAATGACTACTTCTATACAAGACATTCCCCCTATGATCACCAGTCATGGGGGCAATCCTTCCTCTTCAATTAACCCTCTTCCTTCATTTAATCCGACTTCTTCATTCATGCCTTCAATGAGTGTTCCTATTACATCTCCACAAATGAACATGATGCAAGGGGGAAATTCATTCAACCATTCCATTCCTCCTTGTAGTGTTCCTCTTTTCCAATCCTCTCCTATGACTAACTATCATAGTGTCCCGCCACCTTACTCTTTACCTTCTTTCAATAACATAACACATCTAATATGAATTCTTTGACTAAAGCGACCATTAACAATCTTGCACAAACTGTCTCTTCCTTGCAGCAACAAATTGCCTCTATGAATCAATCTAAGTTTAGTGTGCCCACATTTGATGTTGTGAGCCCACTTTCTCTTGACATTGTTCGAGCTATCCCTCCTAAACATGTTGAAATACCGCATTTGGAGCTTTATAATGGTAAAGGTGATCCTCTAACACATGTTAAGACTTTTCAAACAATATGTACCGATTTTGCTTATGACCAAAGGTTGCTTGCAAAACTATTTACTAGGACATTAAGAGATAAAGCCCTACAATGGTATTGCTCGTTGCCTTCTTATTCTATTACTTCTTTCGAACAACTTGCAAATGCTTTTATTCAACAATTTCAAAACAATATAAGTCCTAAAGTTACTTTGATTGATTTAATGCATTGTAAACAAGGTGTTAAAGAAAAAGTGACTGATTTCATTGGTAGATATAAGCATTTGTATGCTCAAATTTCTTTTCCAGTGCCTGACAATGATATTCAAAGAATCTTTATTTCTAATTTACAAAAAGATATTCGAGATAAACTCCTATTTTCTGAGTTTACTTCTTTCCAACAGTTGTGTGCAACTCTTCACAATTATCAACTGACTGTGAGTCAAATGGAACAATCACATCCTATGGCTCCGAGTGATAAGGGTGATAGTAGTCAACAACCATTTGGGAAGTTTAAACTGAACAGAGAGTCCATTAAATTCAATGAAAACATCATCAACAACAATGTGAATGCAGCATCAGGTGTGCTTCCTATTTCTAAATTTTTCAAGAAAGAAAGAAAGTTTACTCCTTTGAATGAATCATTGCATAGTATTATGAATAAGTTATTGGAACAAAATGTGCTTACTCTTCCTCCTATAAGGCAAATAGATCCTACAAAGATTAATTCACCCTATTTTGATAACAAATCTTTTTGTCAATTTCATCTTCAACCTGGGCATGATACTGAAAAATGTTTTGCTTTAAAGGGTAAAATTCAAGGTTTGATTGATAATAATACTATCTCTATTTCTGGAGTGAATGATAAAGGCAATACATCTGTAGCTCCTTGTAACTAGAATCTTTAGATTTTTACTGATCCATTACCTTCTCATACCTCTAATGCGATTGAGGCTAATGATTCTTCTTTCTCATCTGATGGTCTTGTGTCTATGACTCCGAATGTGATTAACTTTGTAGAGTAGCAAGAAAACCCTAAGGAACCTTCCATCACATTTGACTCTAGTGAAACTATTAGGGCACCTGATGGTCCTTTATATATAGTTGCAAAAGTCAAGAATACACCTTGCCGTGGAGTGCTTCTTGATCCTTCGTGCATGATTAACGTTATTACTGAGGAATTTCTTTTTACTTTGCAATTATATCAAGTGATCTATGACAAAACAGATGTGATTGTGAAATTATTTGACGCATTTTCTTCTCCTGCAATTGGTTCTATTACATTACCTATTGAGGTCCATAACAAATCCGTTGATGTAGACTTTGCTATTATTCCTTCATCCGAACAATTTCGTGTGAAGCTAGGCTATCCTTGGCTATCTTCCATGAAAGCTATTGCTTCTCCTATTCATAAGTGTTTGAAATTTCCCCATAATGGTGAAGTTGTTACTGTCAATCATAGTCTCTTTAAACCAGCTGAAAGAACTTCTAGCATTCCTATTGATTATTTTTGGCCTAAACAATTCCAATCTCTTCCTCCGCGAAGTGATCATCTTTTCAAATCTTATCAAAAGTGGAAAATAGATATGATCCTATCTTTAAGTGAACCTAGAACACCCAAACTTGATATTCCTATCGTTCTTGAGAAGGAAGTTCTTCCTTTGAAAGATAAAACAAATGTCTTTCCTCAAGAAGATTCCCAACCCATTCCTATGGATGTGACTATGTCTATGTCTAATAAACTTTCTAAAAGTAGGCCTATACCTCCTCGTCATGATGGACTTGGTCTCCTTCCTAAACCAAATATTCCTCCTTTATATGGAGCAGTTCCTCCTCCTTCTTTTTATAGAGAGAAGAGACCTTCCTCTTCTCCTATTATCAAGCCTAAGAGACCACAACCTAAACACCCAAGTGATAAGGATGAGAACATTCCTCCTCCTCAATCTTCTCAACTTCCTACTAAGACTAGATGAAATCGTTCTGCACATGAACCCTGACGAAAGCGTCGTCTTAGGGCTCAAGCAGCTGCTTCTCAAACTTTGTAATCTCCAAAACCACCTTCAACAATCATTATTCCATTTTCTCCAAAATCTCCTAAACATAAGATGCATGATGGTCTTGATCCTGTGTGAGTTAAAGATCCTATTTTTATAAATCTTGATGATGATATAAATGTTATTCATGATGAAAATGTTACTTCTCTTGCTTCTGATAGTGAATATGAATATGTTGATATTGATAACCATTTATCTAACGAATTTTCTAAAGCACTTATCCTAGCTCATAGACAAGAACAATGTGGCTTGGAACATGAACATAGCCCTTTTTTGGATCTTGTGATAGCTCCATCTGCTGTGTTGGATGTTCCTCCTCTAGCGTGTTCCCTACCTTCCCGAAACATTGATCAGCAAGATCGGGGGGTAGATGACATGCTAGACTAGTTCATTAGCATAGCAGATTCTCTCCTCCTCTCTTTTGTTACTTCTTCTATGTGTTATTTTCATTCTTCTATTTGTTGTCCTTAGTGTTGTCTACTTGAGGATGATGCAAAGCATTGAGATCTCTGTTGGTCTCTCTCATGTTGACTCAAAAGACACATGTGTTCCCTTCTTCTAGGTGACCTTCCTTGATTGGGGAATGAAGAACAATTATGCATACATACATATGATATACATGACCTATCATACAACATACTAACCCTGAGGAAAGTGAAGTCACCTTGTGCTTTGTGTTTTGTGTCTATTATCCTTGGGTTTATCTCACACTTGGGGGCTAAATCTTTGTGATAACGTGCTCCTTTCCCTTCTCATTTCTTATGTGTATCACTACCTTAAAGCAATCACCCCCGTTGAGGCGTGTGCGATCACTTTAATGTAGGGGGGCATACACCTTGTCTATCCCTTCAGGATACTTGAAAATTTCTTGGCGAACTTAGCTTTGCCTTGAAAATTTTTGGTATTTGTCTTGCATGACTCATAGTGAGGGAACCTTACTACTAACAGTCATGGTTCTCCCTTGTGATCTTCCCTTTTACTTTGTCAATCGAAGTCGTAAGATCCTTAGTCCACTGGGGGCTTGGTGTATCTTGCCTCCTTGACGTGGTGAAAGCTTTTCAATGTTGTTTTCTTGTACTTTACCGGAAGTATGGGCGTACGCTTATATTCCCGCTAAAGTGGGGGCTAAATGTAGCGTCCTAAAATTGCGACACTTGCAATTTGGACCACATTTGGGTCTTCACGATGGCAATGCAACACCAAACCTAAATGGAGACCCTGAAACTTGTTCATGACATCAAAAACTGCATTTTTCAGCACAATGGCCTGATCCTCCTTGCACCTTGCTATCCCTGGAGGTGGGACCATGGCGCCCAGCGCCCTAGTCCTTCAGGACCATAGCGCCCAACACCCTGGTCCTTCAGGAGCAGGGCGCCTAGCGCCCTGGTCCCCCAGGACCATGGTGCCCAGCGCTCTAGTCCCTGGCCCTATTTTGGGCCCAGTCTCTTATGGGGCTTCGGGTCTTTTAGTTTGCAAATTGGAAAATATTGTTTCCTGGTCGGCCTAAGGTCGGAAAAATCAGTCTATCAACCCTAATTGGCAAGTATATAAACTACATTTCCTCTCCCATTTTGAGAGATGGAAAAAAGATGGAAGTGACATTCAAACATTCAAACATTCAAGCATTCAAGCATTCAAGCATTCCTTCAAGCAATTGATCATTCTAAGTCTCCATTCAAGGCTAAGTGTTGCATTCAAGACAAGGATTCAACCATTGAAGAGGAGATCACATACAACATACAACATACAACAACATTTACACCTTCGCATGTAAGAATACAAACATTCTTACAACAAGGTTGCAGGTACGCGGCTATCCTTGTGCAGAGACGAACAGATCCCCCTTCATTTCACAAATTTTTTGAAGGACCATGTGCACGCCGGATGCCATCGTCCTATCAATTTTCACTCAAATTTGCAGGACAGTGCCATCGTGACATTTTACTGCTAATTCCAGGTCCACAGCTTCATCCTATATCCCTATCTCTGTTTATAAGCGAATCTTTCTCACTTTCTATGCATTCCTAGCTTGATCCTTCTATCTACATTCTTTACAAAAGAGGGTAGCCTTGCTGTCTTAAACCTTGAAACTCATTTAGAATCCAATCTTGCATTGAATGGGATTGGATCTTGTGGGTTTCAACCCCTCTTTTGAATGTAAAGTCTCCCCTAAGTGAAAACCATCAACCCTAGTGACCTCCTTCCCCTGTCCTTGGAGTGGTGGGGGGAACACCTAGGGTTCGCTCGCAATTTTCTTCTTTACAGATCCAACAAATTGAGGCAACCATGAATGATAGCAATAGATTCATGCAGAGTTTAAATTTGGTTTTGGCTGATATATTTCAGATTGTAACAAACCAGTTACAAACCTTAAGGTGAAACTTTGCACTCGTTTGACAATTTTTGACAACCTTTGTCATTGATGTCAAAGGGGGAGTATTGGACAGAGAAAAATGGCTATTCAGAGGAGATCATCTGTTCAGGGGGAGTACATCTTTTTGGTAAATTTTTGGATTTTTCTCATGAGTGTTGCCATCAATGCCAAAGGGGGAGATTGTTGGCATTATACACTCTAATGACAATTGATGGTGTTGTCATTGATGGAAACCTTCAAGAAACCTCATGGCATTCATTTGGTAAACCACCAGCAGGAACCGACACTAGAAAACACTTCATCGACAACAACAACAATGCATACTGACACCCCAGCTGACGAGAAAAAACTTTTGTTTATTGTATTAATTGTAATTATCTTTTGTAAAGCCGACATGACATATTGTAATAGACTCATATATGTATGAGATCTTGTAAATCATTATGAGATATGAGATGAGATAGGAATGAGTGAATAATAAGGAAGATATATAAGGTAGATTTTGTATAAGGTTTATGGTTATATTATGAGCTTAAACCGGTATTGAACCTAGCATAGTTGATGCTGATTTGAAGTAGTACATTGTATTGGATTCTCATAATCCATTTTGTAAGTTAGTGAGACTTCTATTTTGTAGATTGAGTAGTGAGCTCTAGGCAGTTGGCCTTCCTGCATTTGCAGGCCCCTCATTGCAAGTAATATTTATTCATTGGGCAGTGAGTGAATATTGTGGGTCATAAATCCCACCGAAGTTTTTCCCACACCGGTTTTCCTTGTTAAACATCTTGCGTTATGGTGTGTTTTCTATGTTGTCTTTATTGTTCCTGTTTACTGCATTAATTCTTACTTACTGGTACACTATTTTGGAATACAAAATACTTAATAAGGTTAAATATTCTGTTAACTGGTTAGATATTGATTCACCGCCCCCTCTCACTATCTTTGGGACTATCATTTATCCTAACCTAATCAAGAAAACCAAATGAGACCCTAAGATGATAGATCTTGATGTGGGAATCACCTAGTGTTGCATTGTAGTATGTTTACAAAGTGTGATGAGGACAAGCTGTTAGGCCTTCCCCAAACCAAGCTTTGATTAACTTAGTTGACCATGTTTGACCCTACTAATAAATGTTATAATTCAATAGGATGGGCTATGTTGGATAGATAGATTGGTGAGAAAGGTAATTGAACCAGGTTATGAGATCATTTCCCCTTGAGGTGTACATTTTTTTGCATTATGGATTTAGAACTTATAAGATTCCATGATAACATTGATGTATGTTGATGCTTCATTTATATACATTATGATATAGAACTCTATATGATTCCAGAATAGGATAAATTTGAGATGATATATGTCATTATTGGATTTGCAGGACTCCACTATGATGATAGAAATATGATGTATGTTTTATGTATGGATTAAAATTATGAGGATTATGATAACTGCGTATGTGGATTTATTTGGATGTAAGATGTATTGATTTGTTTAAATGTATATGGTATGCAGAGTGTTTGACATGTATTCTTATTCATGTGTTTAAATGTTATATGAGGTTATTTGGAAGTACTAACGTGTAATTGAGATGCCCAAGAAAATTAACCATGTGACCATGGAAATATTATGGAGAACCAAACCTAGACCTATGTACATTCGTAAAACTAGGGTTTGTCTATTTGGAGAGACAACACCCTGTTTGTATCATATTTTATTTGTGAAAGTGAATGTTGCATGAATGTTAAATTGAATTTTGTTAATTTGTGTAATTCCAACAAGAGACAAAATTTCAAGTGTAATTTTGTACAAGTATTTTTATTGTGTCACTTGACACGTGATCGATTTATGTTTTGATTTTTAAATTGTCTCTTGGAGGGGGTTGTTTAACCATAGCTTTTTCAAATAATTTAACGTGGTTCTATATTTTCCTTGGGTAGAGAATCTTTGGGTTGGTCAACTTAGGTTTGACCCAAAAATTAACTTCAGGTGGGTTTAAAAGGGGTTAAATGGACTCCTAGGGGTAGTTTAAAAGTGTTTCCTAAAGCCCATAAGATATACCTAAGGGTTAGGAATAGTTTTAGGCATGTACCAACTCCCATGTGACCATTTAGGCACCCTAAAAAGTGGGTTTCCTAAGTTGAGCGAAAATTGAAAATTAGAAGGCATCACCTAAGTTGTTAACTTTCCTTTTTGATGAGAGATCCCTTTGGATCTTTTTCTAACTTTTCCTTTTTCAATTTTAGAAACCTATGAGAACTCTCACTGAGGTCTTCTTAGGCAAGAATGAGAGATTTTGCGGGCAATCACCCACTCTCCATTTTTGGAGACAAGAAATTTTGAAAGAAAAAATAGATTTGGTTTTGGGAATTTGGCGAAGTGTAAAGAAGCAAGGCTTGTGGATTTGGGGCTACTCATCCTCAACTAATCTAACATACCTTTGGGTAGTTTGAAGGTTGGTTTTACTTTTCTTGTAATGTTTTTTTTCATATTGCATGTTATGTAGAAAAGATTTGCTTGTGTAAAAATGTTAGTTTCTTGTATGTTTACCTTGGGAAATTATTTGTGTTCTATGTTTTACTTATTGTATGCATTTTATGTGCTTTGGGAGTAACCAAAGCCTCCTACTCTTGGGAGAGAGGATGGTCTCATGGGTGGTAGAAGTTTGATAGCCCTCGAGTGAGAGGCTCTCATTATGAGAGTGATCACAAGGGATATTTATGTGACCCTTGCTGCATGGCTTGTTTATGCATTTGGGGGTCATAAGGAGGGAATTAAGGCATGAATGCCTTGGGGGGCATAAGGATGTGGGGGTTGTTATACTTATGATGTACTTTGGTTTTCCATGAGGTGGCTTTGTGTTTTACCATACTTGCAGTCTCCTCAGGGTACTTGGTCCACTACCATCCTTGAAAAGACATCACAATGTGTGGTGTAGTGTAGCTTGGGTTGGGAATGTGTTTGTGATTGTTTTTCCCTTGTACATTGTGTTTTCATGTGTGTAACTTGTCTAGGGCTTGGTTTTCCAAGCTTGGGGGTGGCTACTAGTTAGCCTAGGCTAGGAGGTGAGCACTCCATGGTCATAGCTCTTGATTTAATTGCAAGTTGTTGGAAGAAAAGGATAGGACAAGTAAAAGTTGTTGGAGATATTTGCTTGCAGAAAAATATTTGGAAATGTATCTATTAGTTTTAAAAGTCCTCATTTATTAGAATGAGAGACCCTATTGTAAATGACGATAGAGTCTTTTAGATGCATTTTAAAGAAATGTAATATTTTAATATGCTATACTGCAGCAATGAAATGAATGATTCTGGATTTAGTTCCTAAAGCTTTGAAATTAATATTTGTTGAGTATATAATATTTTGAAAAGCAAGAATTTATTTTATCCCTTTATGCTTATGAAATAAAATAGGAAAGTAATGAAATAGTCTAGCATGCATATAGAAGGCTGGAAATAAAACAATTAGACCTGTAAATGGAAGTGCAATTTTAGTTTATTTAAATCTATCATTTTGTTTATTGCAGAAAATAAAATCAAATTTTATTATAGCCATTTCTAAAGTTTTATTTTAATAATTTCTAGATTTACAAAGTCCATGTTTAAACTTATTTACTTCTGTAAATTTTAATTACTTGCAGAAAATAAGTCTGGGAATTAAATAAACTATCTGATTTTGATTTTTAATTTTAGCTGCAAGACATTTAATTCTAAAAGAAATATACCCATTTATTTAAATATGAAGAATTTAACTATTCTGTTAAAAATGTTTCAAAATAATAACATCAACATATGTTTACAGAATTTGCCTTGATGCTATATATATATAGATATAGATATAGATATAGATATAGATATAGATATAGATATAGATATAGATATAGATATAGATATATATATATATATATATTTATTTATTTATTTATACATATATATATATATGTATATATATAAATAAATTTATATGCAAATATATATGATTAAATGAACTCTTTTTAAAAAAAAACATATATACTTATTTGTATAATACACACACACACACACTCATATATATATATATATATATATATATATTTTAATACATTTTAAATAAAAAATAAAATAAAATTAAAACCTTTAAAAAAAATACGGCAAATTTGGAGTTTGGGCCGAACCATTGTGCTAAACACAGTGGTCAACAGAAGGCCAAACCACTGTGGGTAGCATAGTGGTCGGCGCGGCCAGGGAGCCACCACTATGGGCGACCACAGTGGACGCTGCCACTGTGGCTTCCCGCAGTGGACACTGCCATTGTGGCTTCCTGCAGTGGACGACCCGAGCGCCGCCACTGTGGTTTCCCACAGTGAGTGGCACCCCCGAGAACGCCGCCGCCGCTTTAAACCCTTCCCATAACCTCCACCATGGCCATCGACCTTCGGCCCTCCTCCTTGCCAAGGGAAAAATAAAAAAATATAAAACCCTAACTCGGGGTAGGGTTAGGGTAGTAGTAAAAAAATATATATATAAGAAATGAAAATAATGAAAGAGCATTGTTATTTTATTTTTATTTGATTAAAAATTATGGTTTCTATATTTTAGTTAAGATATAGGAGACAGGTATATTTTAGAAAATGAATATATTTATATAGTTAAATCATGAAAGTATAAATGGTCTGAGGTAAATGATTATTTTAAACATTCATATTATATCAATGTTAATTAAACATTTTAATATAATGAATAGGGCAAAATTTAGATTAAATATTTTTATAACTTATATATGTTTTTAATAATCAAATAGGTATATATAAAAGGATGTTTAAATTCTAATTATTTTTGGAGTTCAATCTTATGGGGAATTTTAATGAATTTGGTAAGTTAATTTTGGGTTTTTCATAAGCTAATTTGGAATTTAATGGAAAAGGTAATGAATTTTTCTACAACGTTATAGTTACTGTATTTGGGTACATATATTTTAAAAGTTTAATCGATTGGATTTAATGCAAGAGGTGGCATGATTAATGAATACAAAATATTGAATAGTGGATGTTTGGAAAAAGTAATATATAAACTTGATTTAAATTATATAATTACATTTTAGAGATCTAAATGGTTTTGTTTTTATAATTAAATAGAATGATTCAATATAGTAAAATAATTAATTTAAGAGGATATTGTAATGGCACAATATAATTTCTCTATAATAAAATTAAGGGACTAAATCTTGCGAACCTTGTTAACCCAAGAGGATACTTTTATCTGATAATTTATTTATCATAAAGATGTTTGGCACCTTAATTGTATCTACTCAATTAGGTAATATTAATGCAATGAAATAGTAATAGTGTTGTTGTCTAGTAAATAATGGATATTATTGAATCAAGTAATTATATTAATGTCTTCTTAGTAGAAGTTGATCTAATTATTATTATGAAACGTAACTAAAAAGAAAGGGACATTTGAGTGAATTGATTAGTACCCTTATAAAGTTAATTTGATCTCTTGATTATTAGAGTTATCACAATTGTTACATAAGTAATATTTTGATTTATTGTCTAGGAGTTTTATCGAAACTTAAGGTTTCTATTTAAACTTTAAGTCATCATTCTCCTTAGAAACCCATTTCCACTATAATGTTAATTAAGATTTCATTTTGGAACAATTAGTTAAGTGGTCACAATTAATTAAGCAATGATTGCATGTAAATAAGTGTTTTAAAAAAAAAAATTGTTGATTGTGTTTTGCCCCAAAGTTTGTGCATGACACAAGCAAAGTAACCTTTTGACTCAAATTTAGAAGGTATGTATGAGGGAAATGCAAGAGAAGGAAAATGTTTGACTATTTATGATCAAGACAAGTTGACTAAAGAATGAAGCCTTATAGGAAGCAACCTTAGAAGCTCTTTGAATTTGAAAACTTAAGTGCCTTTTGTTCTCAATAATTTCCTATAATCTCTCAACTGTGAATGCAGAAGAAATTGTAAGCAACACAAACATGAATTCTAATCCCAAATGCAGTTACACTAGACAAAGACACTATTTTTTGATGATAATGATAATTTTAGCTTGAAACTAAAAAACACAATTCTACTTTGCACAAATGTGATTTCTCAATATAGACGTAGTTTTAGCAGACACAGACATTGTTTTTGAAAATGTGGAAATTTCTTGCTAATAGTTTGTTGTAGGACATAGATGCAATTTTGTACTGCACGGGTGTGTTCTCCCAATACAGGCATGGTTTTAACTAACACATGTGTTTTCCGATACTTTGTGCAATTCTGTCCAATTTTAAAGTCATTTAATGTGACCAAATCACAATTTTTTGCCTTTTTGTGGCAAGTGAACACAATAATAGTGAAGAGCCAATGTTTGAAAGTATTTTTGTCCAAGGATAAAAAGTGTTTCCAAATGTGAAATATGATGTGAAATGTTTTTGCATACACTTGAAAATTTGGTAGACAAAATGTTTGTTTTGCTTGAAAAATGTTTGAGAATTTTGATCATGCAAGAAAAAATCCTAGGGCTAGTCGGGACAATAGTTGTTGAATCTCACTTGGAGGGTTGCCCCAAGCTACACAATTTAGAGTAGATACTTAGATTATTGATCCTAGTGGCTCCACCCTCGACACTCACTTCTCTGGGGAAACCAAGACTTAGTCTCCATGAAAAATCCTCATGACAAACTTTTAATCTCTACTAAGAATCATAAGAATGTGAGTCACTTTAGAGGTCTGACCTCCCGTGCCAACAACCTAAAGGTTTTTGGCTTCTAACACAAAATTTGTCTAGTAACAACATTTGTTTGGGTAGCTATAATCAATAGCATGTTATGCTCTTGTTAAATGGAATTCTTACCAACCTATAGAGGTTGCACTCTATAGGGTTTAGGGGGAGTCATAATGTCATTATAGCAGCATGTAACACTTGTTGCTTGCAACTTTCATCACAAACACTTTTATTTATAGTGGCTTGAAAGAGCTTGGCCTTATCTTGTTACCACTTGGGTCATTCCCTCTTACTTAGCCTTATGAGCTAGTTGGGAGGAAGACCCTATAAAAGGTAAAACAAATAGAGCCTATTGCTCAAGACACAAAAGACACTTGTTAATTTTAGAGCGCCAATCGAAGTGTTTTGCAAGACTAAAGAAGACAAAGCAAGCAATTTCAAAATCAAAATATTTGCCAAAGGTCCTGCACCAAACTTGTTAGTAGTTTTGAAATGATACCCCTCATGCAAGCATACAAGTTAGGTAAATTTTAAAAAATCCCAAAAGACTGTGAAATAGGGGCCTTCGACAAAACATTTTTTGACAAATCCAAAGATCTGATTTTTCATGAGTTATTTTGCATAAAAATTAAATTCGTAAAGAATAGACCACCTGTATAATTTCAAGAAATTTCCTGAAATGTAAGAAAATCCAAAAAAATTCCTAATTTGCTCCCAAAATTAATTTTTTATGAAAAATCACAAAAAATTCATAAAAATTTCAAAATTGATCCAAAAAATCTAAATTTTTTATTGGAAACTCATGAAATCATTCCCAACCCACAACAAACAATTTCTACAAAAAATCCAAGGATTTTGTAATATATGATCAAAATAGTGCAAAACCCTAATTTTTAAAGATCATTTTTTCACAAATTACTTTGCATCAAACTTAAATTAATAAAGAATAGATCCTTTGTATAATTTTGAAAAATTTCCAGAAATGTAAGAAAATAAAAAAAAATTGCTAATTTTCTCCCAAAATTAATTTTTTATACAAAATCATAAAAAATTCATAGAAAATTACAATTTGCTCCAAAAAATATGAATTTTGGACTAAGCACTCTTGATATTGTCCCCAACCTGAAAAAAACTTTGATGCAAAAAATACAATCCATTTATGAGATTTAATCAAATCATTTAAAAACCTTAATTTTTAAAGAGCTTTTTTTCATGAATTATTTTGCACCCAAATTAAAATCATAAAAAATAGACCCCCTATATAATTTTGATAACTTTCCAAAAATGTAAGAAAATAAAAAAATTGCAAATTCTCTTCTAAAATTAATATTTTATGAAAAATAAAAAACAATTCATTAAAAATTCAAATATGCTCCACAAAATTTGAATTTTGGACTGAACAATCCTAGTATTGTCCCCAACTTATGAAATTTTTTTTTATGTAAAAATTCTAATCTGTTTGTGAGATCTATTCAAATCTCTCCAAAATCTTGATCTTGTGTCCAAAACCCTAGCTGCACAAGTTTATTCTCCAAATTGTTTTACAAATCAATAATATGGGATTAGAATAACCTGCAAAAAACATAGATCTAACAAAAATCCATGTCCCACCAGGTGTGCCAAATGCATATGGTGAAAATTGATGATAAACTATTGTAAAACCATAAAGATCGAACCACAAACTATCTAGGTCCTATAATGAAACATTCACCAATACCAATAGAGACACCTAAGATCATGCAAATCAACAAAATAAAGCAATATTGCCATTCACATGTCAAGTATGGTTTCAATCTCCATTGTCTCCTATCTCCATTGATCTTGTTTGATATATTTTCTTTTAGATTTTATGTGTGCACAAGAGTTGAACAAATAACAGATTGTGGTTGATAGCTTGATCATAAGAAGGCTTGATTGAAGTAGTTGTTAGCTAGTTGGATTGATTAGATGCAGTGATTAGATGATTAGGGCTAATAATGAAGGAGCATATCCTCTTATATAGAAGACACTATAAGAAATGGAGGGATAAGATTAAGATGTTTAAAGATAAATGGTTGGCTAGGATTAAATGATAGGTAGAGGAAATAATTAAATGATAAAGGGGGTAGGTAAGAGAAGATTTAAGAGATGAGTGACATGTGTCATGGATAGAAAAGATTACTGAATTAAATAAATAAATAAATATTTATTTAATTAATAGAGGAAGTGGGATCAATTAAATAAATAAAATATTTATTTAATTTAGGAAAAGGACAATTTAAATAAATATAAATATTTATTTAAATTAGAAAAATGATTAGAAGAGGATAAATGAATTAATTAAATAAATAAGAATTTAATTTATAGAAGACTTAGGATAAAATAATTAAATAAATAAAAATATTTATTTAATTAGACAGGACAATTTTAGGTGTCTACAGTCTGCAACCCGCTCCTTTGTGTTTGGACATGTTCGATTTTTATGGGTGTTTGTACTCTAGATATCCTTTGCATTCTATCTCATTCTTTATATTGATATTCTCTTTGACATTGGTAGGATCATTATTATTACTTTGATGATATTGATTCTATGTTTTGGAATAATTGTGAAGGTAGGTTTATGTGTGATACCTCTTCCATAGACATTTAATCTATTCAGATGGACTCCTTCAATTTTGTGTGGTTTTGATGATGCTACATGTTATGATTATTTGTTTGTAAGAGACTATGTTATGATTAGATATAAGCCATGCTAATGTTCATGTTGTAATGGATTATGATGAAGTTATGTTAGGTGATGCATATTATTTTATGGTTACTTATCCATGTACTAATGGAATTAGTTAGATTATGAGATTTGATTGATTATGATAGTGTAATTATATTGATTCATGTATTATGTGCAAGTTCTTGATTGTGGTAGGAGGGGATGATGCCTTATCACTCTCTTAGAAGAGACATATTATATATCATAATTCCTCTTCACCGACATGGGTGTACCTACTATGTATATCATACTTGTATATATGTTCAATTGTGTTGTAGGGTTTGTTGGAATTATGTTGTCATTGATGTCAACCAATATAGGATGGAAACCGATATAGGAGATTGATCAGAAATGTTGCCATTGTTGTATACCAGAACCTAACAAGTATAGAAGGTTACTGGTATAGCTTGGTATCGGTATATCCTATCACCAGTAAGGAGATGATGTCAACTGGTATGCATGAAGTTCCCACCGGTGTAGTTGACATGTTGATGGTTGAAGAGGCAAAATGATGACATCTATAAGAGAGAAAGATGATGGGATGTTGATTGTGATGAAGAGACAAAATGTTACCAAAATCACATCAACACCATAGCTGAAATATGTGTAGGCCACCGGTATGTTGTTGGATGTCAATCTGTAGGACTCCTATCAGATGAAGAGAAGTCTGATAGTGAGTGTGCTCAATCAGATCATGTGTATCTAATTGAAGATGTATATGATCAATGTCAGCTAAGACATGTTAGTGCAATGCTAGAAGTAGAATGAGATGAAAAGGATCCTCTCCCACCGATAGGTGGAGCCTATCTCCTATTATGCATGGATTGTATCATAATCCTCTGAGATAAGATAGAAGAATTGAAGGTAGGTGATTGAAGGCTTACACCAAATCAATCGGCGAAACACTAAGTTGCCTTAGAGCTGCATGAGCTCAGAGATATGCACTAGATCAACCAAGTAGACATGATATGTTGCCGGTACAGAGAAGGAAGGATATGTTTGTCACTTTGATAGACCAGTTGATTGGAGAATCAGTCAATTGATGAAGAAGGCAAGGCTAAGCAGTTGTAGACAAAGAGTGCAACTAGATTGAAGATGGAGAAAAGTGTAGCCACAAATGTCAACAGATGGAGATTGGTGAAGGTTGATGGCATGGTGTCATCAAGGTGGTTACTGGTAAGTATATCCACTGGTAAAGCTGACAAGGTGAAGGAGAGAAAGGATCCCATGTGTTGAAGATGTGCATGAGGTACGCTGGAAAGAGTGCTAATTGGTTTAGGTACTCCACCAGAAGAGAAGAAAAGTGCAAGGTTGAAGATAGTTTGGTTAGGGTATAACCGACAGGATTTGTGAGCCGATAGATGAACTTGGTTGTGTGGTTGGTTGGTGATGTTGTCTGGACCAACATAGTAGACTTAGTTGAGGTGGATTTTGACTATGATGACATGTAGGAGATAGGTGTCATGCATACAGTGGCTAGTGAAGAGTTGTCAGTGAGGTAGGTGGTGATAGGTCGACATTAATGTCGATAGTGTGTTTCAGAGGTTGAGAGAAGAAGGGTACGGTTTAAGACTGATCAAAGGACATAAATCTAATTTGATGACTTCATGATTAAGGCCGAGTGTCCAAGTGTTGATCAATACAAGTAAAGCTATCTGCATGATCGCTTCATAGGTGTTTGAGAAGTGTAGACCAAAGGAGGTATCATGTTTACCAAATAGGGAAAACATGTTTTGAATGCAATAGGATTGTCAAAGTTTGATTGATCTATTGTAGGTGGTTGATCTATCGATTAAGATCTAATTGGATTTGGTCTCCCTTAGGGTCGATGAAGAGCCTAGCAATCCAGAAGTTTGAATGTCGGTCATGGTAGGAAAACTCAAGAATAAGTATGCCAACTAATGACTGAAGATGATTGATGATGCTACCAGAAGATTAGGTGCCAGATGTTGAAGAGTGGACTATGAAAGAGCAACAGAGAGCCAACTAGTCACATACTTCATCGAAGATCATATAGACTATGTGTTGGAGGTGCAACTGGTGAGAGGGTTTAGCAGAGGCAAAACCGACAAGGATAGAGAAATGGGTAAACTACAAAGTGAGTTGCAGTGGTGTAAACCGATAGTACTAGAACCTGCAAAAATGTAGAGAAGGAGTTGCATGGTAGTGCAAGAATTTGAGGAGATCCAGAAACCCAAAGAATAGTGAAGAGTTAAATCGACAAGATAAGAATAGGCAGTGATTAGAGAGTAGTGAGCAAAGAGCAGAGTACCAACAAAGAAGAAGCAAAGGCTGAACTCGTAAGGTTGCAGCAGGAGAGAAGGTTGCAACATCGAGAAGGTGAGTAGTGAACTGACAAATATTTGTATAGAGTTGAATCAGAGGAGAGAAATGTGTGAGAGTTACAAAGTTCATTTGTAACAAGGATATTACTTTTGTTTCCAATATATGGTATTGTAATCACTGAGTTGGAGCTCAGTGCAGGGGTTGGTGTGTTGGCATTTGATCAAATGGTACTTGTATGTTTTGTAAAGAGATTAGTTTGATCGTATAATGATTATTTTGTATGTTGTCATTGATGGAAACTATGTTTCCTTAGTTATCAAAGCCATACAATGAAACCAGTGAAACATAATGGGTAAACAGAGACAATTTCTTTAGAACCAAAAATTACTTCAATCGGTAAAAGGATAGATAGAGATATATCCCGACAATTGGTACATAAGATTCATGAAAAATGAAGTGATGCGGTTTGGCAATAATATTGAAAACTATCAAATGAATATGTGTTCATGACCACACAAGCAGATTTGATTAGATTAAAGAGTATTGATTGACAGAATAGTCATGTTGACAAAGACTTAACCAGTATTGAAGAAAATCACTCAAATCAGTAAAATGACACATAATTGAATTTTTTATGAGGAAAACATAACTAAAGCGTACAATGCAAGATTTTCTAGATGCATTGAACCTTGGAAATTGTAATAAGATTCTAGCCAACCTTATGATAATTGTAATTGTGTGATAAGGTATGAAAAGATATGTATACATGAGCTTGATAATGTGATATGTGATGAGCGTATTTCTTATAGTGTGAAGATCAAAAAAGTTTAGATATGAAGTGTATGTGATTATGTAATGTTCTGAAGAGGATCTTATCAAACATTGATGATGTTATACTAAGATCATTTGAACCTATTGTTATTGTAACAGTTGCAGCAGCTAAATCCCTTAACCGAGTAGGTCCTAACATGCCTTGAATCTTTAAGTCCCATAACAGGGCAACTCTCAAAAGGAGTGATAAATCCTCACATGAGGTTGATCCTAACAGGTCATTAATCTCCTCATAGAGCTGATAGATAAATCCCCTATCAGGGTGAGTCTTAACTAGGTCTGCTCCTAATAGGACTTTTTTCATTGTAGACCTTAACCGGTTAAATCTCTATACTGTAGTTAGTGGATCTTGTGGGTACTAATTTGCACTGTGGTTTTTACCATTTGGGTTTTCCATGTATAATCTCTTGTGTTATTTGGTTCATACTTTATGTGGTGATTATATACTTGGTGTCATTTCATATATTCTTATTGAGTTTCAAGTTGGTAAAATTGTTATTCAGATTTGTGTTATTTTTACTTGCATTGATTCACCCCCCCTCTTAGTGCATTATAAGTTCATCAATTGGTATAAGAGCCTAACTTCTTTAAGGATTAATTACTTGAAAGGGATCTCTAATCCTAAGGAAAATATGGGGGAAGGAATGAGTTATAGAGAAATGGCTAGGGAACTTGCTAAAACCAAGGAAGAGCTTGAAACCCTAAGAGGCAAGTACAAGGTATCAGTAGCTAAAAGGAATGAATTGATCAAACAATTATTGGATATTTCTGAGAGTAGTTCTTCTGATGGAGTAAACATTTATACACTAGTTGAAGAAGTGGAGAAGTTGAATAGTGAGAAGGCTGATCTTAGAAGAGAGCTAGAAGCACTTACAATCTGGATGAGTGAGGAACTTGAAAGTAGAAGGAAGGTTGAGGATTAGATTCTAGATAAAGAGCATGAAATATTTAAGATTAAGTAGGAGAATGCAACTTTGTATGAGCATAGGCATGACGAAAAGGAAGAAAAATAATGTATACAAGAAGATCTAGATATGGCTATGTCTCTTAGAGAGACTCTCATGAAAAGAAATGAAGACCTTACTAGGGAACTTGATGAGACCAAGGATAAACTTGCAAAATTCAACAAGAGCTCGTTTATGCTTGATGAACAGATCCAATCTTAGAGGATTAAATGTGATACATCTAGGTTAGGATACACTACATTTGAGAGAGGTGAACCTTGTGGCACAAAAAGAAACATATATGAAGGGAAAATAGATCGTAAATTTCAGAAACATACCGGTAAGAAAGCTTACAAACTTGTTTGTTTTTACTGTCACAAACTAGGACATAATGCAAATGTGTGTAGAAGCAGATCTGATATTAATACTGGTTATAGACATAATCCTAGATATGTAATTAGAAAGTTTGAAGGTTATTGTTATACATGCAACATGTATGGGCATAGATCTATTGAATGCAAGTTTGGAGCTAACAATCCAATACCTCCAATGAATCAAAGACATGTTCATGGTTGGAGAAATTATGATAACCAAAGAATCAAGAATTGGCAAAGACCCTATATTAATCGGTATAGTCCCTATGAGATGGAGAAAAGAGTCAATGTGAATTGCACAATCTATAACAACTTTGGACATGTGGAAATGAATTGTAGAAGAAGAACAAGCATAGGCAATGTAGGACTATGGAGAGCATTTGGAATGGCCTGCTATCATTGTCATAAATCAGGACACATTGCTAAGTTTTGCAGAATGTAAAAGAATCAACTAGTAAATCACTCCGCAGATCAAAAAAGGAAAAAGATAGTGAATGTTAAAGAAACCAGAGCCAAGATGGATAATATTTGGAAGAAGAAAAGTGAGAACAAGCCATTAGAGGATTCCAATTCTTCACTGGGTGTGTTGAATTCTTCATTGACAAACTAAGTTGTTCTTACAACTTGGGGTGTGCATATTGTCAAATCTTGAGATATACCTCTGAATGATGAACTGTAGGTTAAATCTACATATCTTAATGCACTTTGATGTTTTGATGTGTTTTTAAATCATAACCGGTAAATATTATATAATTTTTGCTATCGGTAATATGCTTTAGAGTTTGTTAAGGCATTTTAGGGTTTTTTCTGGTACAACATTTAATGCAGAAAATAGAAAGAAAATAAAAAGAACATTTTGAGTTTCATTTGACACTTTGAAATCTTGAGATAATTTGGAGAGAAAGCAGAGCAATGAATAGTGTGTGCTAGATGTATTCAACTATTTGCAAGCAATCATAAGTGATTGAAGTAAAATAGCTGATCCCATTATTGAAGGTTTTGACGGTTGAAAACCCTAGACCAAAGCAAAAAGGTATTTATCTAAGAAATCCTACTCTTTGGTTTAAATATTTGCATAGTTTATATGGATACTTCATATCTTATTGATGTAATGGAGAGGGCACGACCTGTATATAAAAGACATCCATATAAGTCCAAAGAAATGGATCTTGTCAGTGCATTATCCAGTGTATCAAATGGTGTTAGACATATAGAGGATGTAAGCTCCTTTTACCATTGCAAATTAGATGACTTGGGCATGGTGGCCATTTTCAATCAATTCGGAACTTTGTGTGATAAAAAGGGTATTTTGAAGGAATAATTTAAGAGTGTCGCCAACAAAGGACTTCACCATGCAATCAACTTTATTAATCATTTTGATGATGACTTAGTTAGATTTTCTTTGATTCATATTCATGATTAATTCATATGGTTGGATAGACCTCACAAGATCACAAAGGAGGCAATTCATGTAGTAACTGGTTTCTACTCAATCGGTGAAGTACCATTATTAAGGTTGGTGTCAAAGAATGAAGTTGAAAAGCTCACTAGATCAAATTTGGATGGAAGAGACATGATGATAAACAATATAAATAATCCCGTTGTTAAATATGCATCCATGGTGATAGGTTACAAAATTTTCTTTAGTAGTAGAATGAAAAACATACAAGCAGCAGTTATTCACATTGCCTACTGGATGATAAAGGAGGATGTAGACTATGACTTATCATAAGCTTTGGCAAGCCAATTAATGGCTAATTTGGAAGTTGTGAAGACAGATAAAAAGTTGAGATTTAAGTTTGGACAACTAATTATGAGGTTGTTCTTTTACTTTCAGAACTATTTCCCTGGTATTGGAGATATTAAATGTTGGTATTTTAGATATGTTGATATGGTTTTGTCATTGATGTCAACACTTTTTAACACTTGTCACACTTATCAATACTTGGATATCTTTGGTTATGTTCACCGACAAGTCAGTGACTTATGCACAGTCACTGGTATTTGGTTCACCGACGGGTTATATTGTTCACCAGCACTTGGAATGACTTGGAGACTACCTAGTTATGTCGAAGACATTATTTGATCACTTGGTTTTGATGATTTGGTTATTGATCTATTCGGGTTTGCATAGTTGCTATTACCAGCAAATAGGTCTAGGTTATGCACCAGCAAGCATATCTATTCTAGATTAGCACGACATGTTATGAAGATGATTTATTATTATTGTAAATGCATTGAGCCAAGATGATGTATCACATATTGATTTATTTGTAATTAATTTTATTGTAATATCTTTAGTGAGCCAAACTACTCAATTGGTCTTAGGTTATGGTATAAATGTAAGATCTCATTTGTGAGATTGATATGGAATTTATATAGGATTGGAAAAAGGATTGTAACAAGGTATATGCAAAAATAAGCAGAGCTATACATGAAAACATCATTTGAAGATTGAAGGAAGGTTTGAAGAAAGAATATCAGAGCTTAACCAATACTGAATCCAACATATGAAGATGATATTTTAAGTAGTACATTATCATTGGATTTAACCATCCAATTGTAGTCAGTGTGACTCCCATTTGTGATTGAGCAGTGAGCTCTAGGCAGCTGGCCTTTCTGCATGTGCAAACTCCAAATTGTACACACATACTATCTACAGAAGTATCATCTAATTATGGGTAAGGCTTCCCACCATGGTTTTTCTCCTTACAGGTTTTCCATGTACAAATATCTATGTTATGTGTTGTGGATGTTATTGTCTTTCTGTTTCATGCATTAATCTTTACTGATACTACAATTAACTGATAAAACTGTCTACCGGCATAAAGTTTGGTTTACCGGAATTAAGCATTAAGTTTTGGATTAGTTAATTTTGGTTGAATTTATTGGACAACTGATTTACCTCCCCCCTCCCCCTCTCAGTTGTCTCTGGGACCTAATAATTGGTATCAGAGCCTATTCCTCTTTTTGCAGAAGTTTAACAGCTTTAGGAGATCCAATGTCTTCTAACTATTTTAGGAAGGATAGACCTAAACTTGATGGAACTAACTATGGCATATGGAAGATCGGGATGGAGACACATTTGAATTACATTGGAAAGGACATATGGGATGTTACAAATAATGGTTATACTGCTCTTAGTCAAGGCCAACCTAATCCACCAAACTTGGCTAAAGATGAGGAAAATGATTCCAAAGCAAGAGAAGCACTTTTGAGCGTATTGTCAAATCAAAAAATCATGGGATTATCAGATAGATCCACAACTAAAGCTATTTGGGACAAATTGGAAACGTTGAACGAAGGAGATTCCATAGTCAAAATTGCAAAACTTGAATGCTTTCGGGTTAGGTATGAAAATATGAAAATGGAAGAAGATAAAAGAATTTATGCTTTTATGGAAAGAGTAAATGAAATTGTTTTGGGTGTACAATGTTGTGGAGGAACCTTAAGTGAAGATGAAATTGTTTCTAAAGTCTTAAGAGCTTTGCCATGGGAATATAAAATGAAGTTATTGCTATAAATGAATTAAGAACAATGCCTAATGCATCAGTATCTAGAGACACTTTGGTTGGAAAACTTTCAACTTTCGAACTTGAGGAATTTGGTCCTATTGCTTCTATTAAGATAGATCTAGCTTTCATGGCATCATCATCATCTGTAGCATAATCATCATCATCTAAGAAATCTGATTGGAAAGCCTTTTATGCAAGAGAACTTGAAGAAATCAGAAAGGATAATGAAGAACTGGAAGAGCTTGAAGCACTATTTGCATGGGAAATGCCTAAAGGTCTAGTTGAAATTAAGTATGAAGGTAAAGCACCCTTTAAATGTTTCAACTACAATAAATTTGGTCATATGCATTCTAGGTGTCCTGATAGACATGCAAGATTAAGAGAAGAAGGTAAAAGAACATATAAGCCTAACCTTGATTATCAGAGATGCAAGGTTAAGAACAATAGAGACAAATCTTGTTATTATGTTGATGAAGGAGTTACTAATGATTCTGATGAGGATCCGATAGACAATGGATGGGCTTTTGTTGCTATAACAAAAGATCAACCAACACCTACTGTTCAACTAGTAGAGTAGGCCCTAGCAGCTAAAATTGAAGATAAGGATGAATGGATTATTGATTCAGGATGTTCATATCACATGACTGGTGATAAGAGTAAATTCTTAACCTTTCATGATTACAATGGAGGTCTAGTAAGATTTGGAGATGATAAATCTTGTATGATCAAAGGAAAAGGAACTATATCTTTTGATGGTAAGTACAATACTAATAATGTTTACTATGTTGAAGGTTTGAAGCATAATATTTTGAGTGTTGGTGAATTAGTTGAGAAAGGATTTCAGTTACAATTCAAGAATGGTAAATGCAAAATCTTAAATAGAACTGGTTTAGAAATTGCAACCGATAATCAGACTAGAGGTAATATCTTTCATTTGAATAACAATGAGAAAACATGTTTGATTACACATATTGATGAAAGTTGGTTATGGTATAAGAGACTTTGTCATGTAAATTTTGATTGCATTGTGAAAATTAGTACAACTAAGGCAGTAAGAGATTTACCTAAGATTGTTAAACCTCACAATCTGGTATGTAAGGAATGTCGATTTGGAAAGCAGGTTAGAGAAACTTTCAAGAGTATTCCAGAGAAATCTAACAATGTTCTTGATTTAATTCATATTGATTTATGTGGTCCAACAAGAACTAGAAGTATACAAGGAGATAGCTATTTTATGCTAATCATTGATGACTATTCTAGAATGTGTTGGGTTACTTTTCTCAGGAAGAAATCAGAAGAATTTGGGAGATTCAAACTATTCAAGGTGATGGTAGAGAATGAAACCGACAAGAAAATAAAATGTTTGAGATTAGATAAAAGAGGTGAATTCACATCTAAGGAATTTAATACATTTTGTGAAGTGAATGCGATCAGAAGATAGTTATCAACACCCCTAACACCCTAGCAGAATGGAGTTGTGGAAAGGAAAAACATAACTATCTTGGATGCAGCTAGAAGTACGATATCAAAAGCAAATGTACCTCATATATATTGGAGAGAAGTGGTCAATACAATAGTTTATACATTAAATAGAGTTCACATCAAAGGTGAAACCGGTAAGACCCCTCATGAACTATGGTTTGGTAATACTCCTACTCTTAAATATTTCAGAATATTTGGAAGTAAATGCTATATTAGAAGAGATGAGTATATTGGCAAATTTGATCCTAGAAGTGATGAAGGAATATTTCTTGGTTATTCATCTAAGAGAAAGGCATATAAGTGTTTTTACAGGAGATTGTAGAAAATTGTTGAAAGTGTGAATGTGAAGATTGATGAACACTTTAGAGGAAATTCAAGGTACATGGACTCTAAACTAGAAATAGAGATAATTACAAATGAACCTACTATGAGTACACTGGTACAAAATGTTGATCCAATTACATTGACATCATATGAGGATTCAACAGTCACTGAAGAAGAGAAGCAAGTAAAAATACCCTGGTATGTAAAATTGAACCACTCTGAAGATCAGATAATTGGAAACAAGTATCAAGGAGTTATGACTAGAGGAAGATTGACAAATGAAGAAGTATGTACTATTTCTCAAATTGAACCTACAACTATTAATGAGGCATGTGAAGATAAATATTGGATTAAAGCTATGGAAGATGAATTGAAACAAATTGAAAGGAATAACACTTGGTCATTAGTTCCCCGACCTAAAGACAAAAATATAATTGGAACTAAATGGGTTTTTCAGAAATAAACTTAATGAATATGACAAGGTAATCAGAAAGAAAGCAAGATTAGTGTGTAAGGGATATTCTTAGAAAGAAGGAATTGATTACAATGAAACCTTTGCACTGGTAGATAGAATTGAGGCAGTCAGACTTTTATTGGCTTTTGCAGCACACAAGAACTATAAAGTATATCAAATGGATGTTAAATGTACATTTCTGAATGGAGATCTTGAAGAAGAAGTTTACATTGAACAACCTGATGGATTTTCTTTGACAGATGACAAAGATATGGGTGGTAGGTTAAAGAAAGCTTTATATGGACTAAAGCAAGCTCCTAGAGCTTGGTATGCTAGATTGGACAAATATCTTTTGAAGCTTGGATACACTAAAGGTAATGCAGACAAGAATCTATACTACAAAGTGACTAATGATGACATCTTGGTTATTGAAGTTTTTGTTGATCATATAACCTTTGGAGGAGAAGATGGATTGCATAAAGATTTTTCTAATAAAATGCAGCAAGAATTTGAAATGTCTATGATTGGGGATATAAAATTCTTTTTAGGATTGCAGATTTCATAGACCGATAAAGGTATATTCTTATGTCAATCTAAGTACTTGAAGGAATTACTAAAGAAATTTGGCATTGCAAACTCTAAACTGGTAAGCACACCTATGACTACAACTGATAAACTATCTTTGAAGGATGAATTAGTACATGTTAATCTGACTAGATACAAGTCTATGATAGGAGGTTTACTGTATTTGATATAGACAAGAGCTGATATTATGAATGTAGTATGTATTGTCTCAAGATTTCAGAGTAATCCTAAAGAAAATCATGAATCAGTAGTAAAATGGATTTTCTGGTACCTACAATGCACTACAAATCTTGGTTTATGGTATCCTAGAGATGAAAATTTTGATTTATGTGCACACACAGATGCTAATTGGACAAGAGATGTGGATGATAGAAAAAGCACCACTGCTAGAGCATTTTTTCTTGGTAGCAGACTAATTCATGGTTGAGAAAGAAACAGAGTTGTACATCACTATCAATAGATGAATCAAAATATGTTGCAGCAGCTACTAATTGCACACAGGTATTATGGATTAAACAAATGTTGAAGGACATAAAGGTAAAATGAAAGGAACCTATAACTATTTACTGTGATAATATGGCAGAAATTGATATATCTAAGAATATGGTATTTCACTCAAAAACTAAACATGTTTCTATTAAATTCAATTTTCTGAAAGAGAATGTTGAAGCAAAAGAAGTGAAATTGGTTTATATAAATACTAAAGAGAAGATTGCAAATATTTTTACTAAGCCTTTGCCTAAGGAGACTTTTGAATATCTCAGAGAGCAACTTGGAATTCTACCCCCATCGGTAGAGACTTAGACAGTTGATGTTTGTCATCAACCGACAAAATTAATATAGATATTTTATTCTGGCTTTGATGAGGAGAGCTACTTCTTAGGGGGAGTAGTTGGTATTTTTGTAATGAGTTGATATTTTGTATTTGAATCTGGTTTTATATTGCTTTGGCATTTGATGTCAAAGGGGGAGAGATATTATGGAAAAACACATTATGTATTTTGGGGAGAGACATTATGTATTCTGATTTCTAGTTAATGATCTCTTTGGGAGATTGTTGGTTTTTTATTTTTGGCATTTATGTTTTGGCACTTTGATGGTTTTTCCATCTTGTGTTGCCATCAATGCCAAAGGGGGAGATTGTTGGTATTTTGGATATGTTGATATGGTTTTTTCATTGATGTCAACACTTATTGACACTTTTCAAACTTATCAGCACTTGGAGATCTTTGGTTATGCTCACTGACATGTCAGTGACTTATGCACAGTCATTGGTATTTGGTTCACTGACAGGTTATATTATTCACCAGCACTTGGAATGACTTGGAGACTACCTATTTATGTCGAAGACATTATTTGATCACTTGTTTTTTGTGATTTATTTATTGATCTATTCAGGTTTGCATATTTGTTGTTACCGGCAAATAGGTCTAGGTTATGCACCGACAAGCATATCTATTCCAGATCAACATGACACAGTATGAAGATGATTTATTATTATTGCAAATGCATTGAGCTGACATGATGCATCACATATTGATTTATTTATAATTTATTTTATTGTAATATCTTTAGTGAGCCAACCTACTTAATTGGTCTTAGGTTATGGTATAAATGTAAGATCTCATTTGTGAGATTGATATGGAATTGATATAGGATTGGAAAAAGGATTGTAACAAGGTATATGTGAAAATAAGCAGAGCTATACACACAGACATCATTTGAAGATTGAAGGAAGGTTTTAAGAAGGCATATCAGAGCTTAACTAGTACTAAATCTAGCATATGAAGATGCCATTTTGAGCAGTACATTATCATTGGATTTAACCATCTATTTATAGTTAGTGTGACTCCCATTTGTGATTGAGCAGTGAGCTCTAGGTAGTTGACCTTTCTGTATGTGCCGACTCCATATTGTACACACATACTATCTACAGTAGTATCCTCTGATTGTGGGTAGGGCTTCCCATCGTGGTTTTTCCCCTTACAGGGTTTCCACATACAAATAGCTGTGTTATGTGTTGTGGATGTTATTGTCTTTCCTTTTCATGCATTAATCTTTACCAGTACTATAATTAACTGATAAAACCATCTACTGGCATAAAGTTTGGTTTACCAACATTAAGCATTAAGTTTTGGATAAGTTAATTTTGGTTTGAATTTATTGGACAACTAATTCACCCCCTCTCTCAGTTTTCTTTGGATGATTGATCATTTTGAGCAACAAGAAGTTGAAAAAAATAAGGAGAGAAAGAAACTGATAAATGCACAACTAAGCAACTAGTGAATACATAGTCAACAGAGACTCGGACTGAACCAGTAAGTAAAAACATAAATGTAAATATTAGAGTTGCTACAAATGATAGCTAAAAGGGTCATGCTAATGAAAAGAAGGTAGAGGAAGCACCGGTCTTTGAACAAAATATGGAAATACAACCACCACTAGTGAAGGAACTACATGTTGAAAATCAACTGCCACTAGACACAACAATCACAGAAAAAGAATAGACAGAGAAAGAGGAGGAAAAGAAGAAAAAATTGATTGATTATGATTATGAGAACTCAATAAGTACTAAAGGTCCTATTGATATGGACAATTTGAGATCCTTAGCGTTACTATAAATTACTTCTATTATGAAATATAGAGCACAAAATAAAAGAATCAAGGAACAAAAAAGGGAAGCAAAGACTATTAGAAGTAATGTTGATATTTTGTCAAGTCTCCTATCAGAGACAGATATAGATCATTTGGATACCCCTATTGCTAAGCTTGGAAAACTAATTGTTGATGTAGGAGAACAACTTAAAACTCTTGAATAGGAAGCATACATTTCAATTGAAAAATATTACAAGAAGAAAAGGGGAGAACAGTTAATGTCTGACATAGACAAAGGCAAAGTAGCTCCGACGGTGAACAAAGATTTGTTGAAAACCAGATTAGAAACCAGAGATAAGATTTTGGCTACTATCTCCAAAATATCACTATTTTGTTTTGATTTAAAGAAGAAGACAGAAGATGCTAAGAAGGACCTAGAAAGGTTATGTGAAGCATTTACACTGGTGAATGACTTAGCTATAGCTTTTGGTGAAACAGTTGATGCTTTACAACACAAGTTAGAGTTATATAATTTTGAACAGGTGAAGTAGACCAGATCACTGAAAGAGCTCAAGACACAGCTAATTCCTAAAATTGAAATCTTACAAAGAGCATACAAGGAGTCTAAAGAAATTTGGCTACCCTAGAACTAAGTATAGTTGATTCTATGGAAGAGTTGGTAGCATAGATAACTACACATGTTGAGATAATTAAAACACTATTAGAAACTTGGGATAATAACCTACAATAGTTGAAGTTTCATTTCAGTGATGTTTTCTTATGAATTGCATTGTAAAGATATTAACACTTTTATTTATTTATATATATATATATATATATATATATATATATATATATATACATGCAGTTTTTTTGTCAAATTTTGATGCAATGTATGTATTTTACTTCATTATTTGACATTGTTGTCAAAGGGGGAGTAGAAATAGTTAAGAGTCAAAATTTTGTATGTACTATTATGGGGGAGTAATTATTTCATTTATGTAATTGCTAAGGGGGAGTGTATGTCATGAAGTCAATTGTTATGTTGCACACTTAGTTGACAAAATATTTCCTAAGTGTTGGCATCAATGCCAAAGGGGGAGATTGTTGGTATTTGATCAACCGGTAATGTTTGTATGCTTAATGCATTTGGTACTTGTCTATTTTGTAAAGATATTAGTTTGATTGTATGATGACTATTTTGTATGTTGTCATTGATGGCAACTATGTTTCCTTAGTTATCTAAGTCCTATAGTGCAACCAGTAAAACTTAACCGGTAAGGAAAGACAGTTTCATCGGAACTGGCAATTAGGACTTCAACTGGTACGTGAGATTCATGAAGAATGAAGTGACAAGATTTGGAAAAAACATTAAAGACTATCAGATGAAGATGTGTTCATGACCGCACAAGCATATTTGATCAGATGAAAGAGCATTGATTGACAGAATAGTCATGTTGACAGAGACTTAACCGGTAGTGAAGAAAATCACTCAAATCTATAAAACAACACATAATTGAATTTGTTATGTTGGAGGCTGGCATAAATAAAGCATACAATACAATATTTTCTAGATGAATTGAAGCTAGGAAATTGTAATAAGGTTCTAGCTGACCTTATGATAATTTTAATTGTGTGTTATGTATACATGAGCTTGATAGTGTGATATGTGATGAGCAAATTGTGTATTTCTGATAGTGCAAAGATCAGAAAAGTTGAGATATGAAGTGTATGTGATTATGTAATGTTCTGAAGTGGATCTTATTAGACATTGATGATGTTATACTAAGATGATTTGAACCTTTTGTTATCCTAACAGTTGCAGCAGCCAAATCCCTTAACTAGGTAGGTCTTAAAGGCCTTGAATCTTTAAGTCCCCTAAAAGGGAACTCTCAAAAGGAGTGATAAATCCTCACATGAGGATGATCCTAATAGGTCATTAATCTCCTCATAGGGCTGATAGGTAAATCCCCTAACCAAGTGACTCTTAATCGGGTCTGCTCCTAACAGGGCTTTTTTTATTGTAGACCTTAACTAGTCAGATCTCTATACTGCAGTTAGTGGATCTTGTGGGTAGTAATTCCCACCATGGTTTTTATCATTTGGGATTTTAATGTATAATCTCCTGTGTTATGTGGTTAATAATTTATGTGATGATTGCATACTTGGTGTTATTTCATATATGCTTATTGAGTTTCAAGTTGGTGAAATTGTTATTCAGATTTGTGTTGTTCTTACTTGCACTGATTCACCCCCCTCTCAGTACCTTATAATTTCATCATGGTGCTCCTTGAGAAGGTTCCTTAAAATAAGGGGTTGGTGCTCCTTGGGTTGGTGCCCTAAAGTAGGGGTTGGTGCTCCTTGGGTTAGTGCCCTAAAGAAGGGGTGGTGATCCTTGGGTTTGTGCCCTAAATGTTGTAACCAAATGTTTCATTGTGAGGTTTGATTGGAGTAGTAGACTCCAACAAAATTTATCACCAAGGTTTTTCCCATGTTGGGTTTTCCTTATACATCTGGTGTTATGTGATGTTTCTTTTGTGTGTGGTTGCATTTGTGTCCTCCTCCTATCTCATCAATATGTTTAATTAGTGTTAGATCTGGTAACTGGTATTCACACACTTAAGATTAAAAGGCTAAAGTTTGGAAACCACTGATTCACTGCCCTCTCAGTGGCATCTTGTATTCAATAATTGGTATCCGAGCATAGGTTCTCAGTTGATAATCTTTCTCTAGCTTGGGTAGATTCTGGTATTTGAAAATAATGGTTTGTGTAGTGTCAACCCCTACTGTAGTGTTCGATGGTTCAAAATTTTCTATTTGGAGTCATAGGATGGAAATATATCTATCCTTTATTAGGTTTGATGTATGGATTTCAATTGTAAATGGCTTCCATAGAAAAGTGAGTCCTCCCACTGATTCAGAAGAAGAATGAAGACATTAGTGTAATGATGTAGCAATGAAGGCTATACTTTGTGGGTTATTAGATGATGTTTCCTCATAGGGTAATAGATGCAAATTGTCAAAGAGCTTGTGGTATAGATTAAAGAAGCTCTATGGAAATGAGCCTTGCACTATAGAACTAGTTTGTGGAAGAAAAAAACAAAATGGATCATATAGGTCTCGAGATGAAGATAAATCAGTGAGCAGCAACAATAATAATGAAGAAGGAACCCACGTCTTCATGGTTCAAGACTCAGATGATGAGAAGCACACATCTGTGAGTGATCATGTAGATTATTCCTACCGGCAAGATGTGTTTGGTAGTGACAGTGAAGATGAAGAAGAAGAAGAAGAAGATGTAGAAATTGATCTTGAAGGAGAACTTGTAAGTGCATTTAAAGAACTTAGTAGAGTGAGAAATGAGTACAAGCTATTCAAGAATGTTGTAGTTGTGGAACAAAACTAGTTGATCAGACGCCTTGAAGAATCTAAGAAATATATCTCAGAGTTCAAGACTCAACAAGAAGACACCAATGAGTGTTGGTGTAAAGATCTAGAGTCTAAGCTAGAGGCCAAGGATAAAAAGTATCAGCAACTAGAAGGAGAAGTAGAGAATCTCCAATAAGACCTTGAGAAATGTTAAGACCAAATCAAGGTAAGGATCTAGTATGATGGAAACAATAAGGCCTTGGAAAAAATGTTGAATCAACAAAGACAGTCCAAGGATACTGAAGGATTAGGATGTGCCATCGATGAATGCTCCACCAGAAAGGAGACCTCTCACAAAGATACTCAATTTGTCTCCTCAAATGCAAGTGGCAAGGGTCAGACCTTCATAGTTAGAAATGCTCCAAGGAAGAATATTGATCTGACAACAACCGGTGAAGACATGAAGAGGAAGACCAGTGATACAAGGAGAAGCAATGATGATCTAAAAGGAAAAGGAAAGTTGAGAGAAGATAGCTTCACCGAAAGCAAGAACATGGGAAGGAAGCCTAGAAGATCTTTCACTAGTAGAAGACAAAGAGATGTTGCTTCCTATAAGACAAGGCAGGTATGGAAGAAGAAAGAATCAATTGAAAGGATAGCTAAGAGTAGACAACCCAAGATAGATTCTCATAGAAGTAGAAAAGGATATGCTATACCAATAAGATCTCCTCATGCATGGCAGAAAATATTTGTAAGTCATATGCCATCCTTTACCAGTTATTGCTTCTCATGTAAAGATTATGGTCATAGGGAAGATGAATTCATAAAGAGGTCCAGAAATAAGAATGTAATTTGTCCAAGAAGTAATGTATATGGCCACAATATGCCTAGATGTAGAAACATGTATAGATCTACTCCTATGCATAATAAGAAGAGTCCATTTGTTGTCACAATAAATTTAAATTGTGTATGTTATAACTACAATGGACTTGGTCATAGATGTCATGAATGTCAGAATAGGAAAGTCTGGTCATATAACAACCGATATAGAAGCTATGCTCAACATGGAAATAGATATAGAGCATATGAGAGACAAAGACCTGCATGGAACCCGAGGATAAATGTCCTTGCAAGATCAAAAGGACCACTGATTCTAGTAGCTAGTTACAATAGCATGACCAGAAGAAGATGGTCTAACCGGTTTGATAGTAGATCCTCCAATCATGGGTATGGCATGAACACAATTTTCTTCTACAACAATGCATTAGGTCATGTAGTATAATCTGGTAGAGCAAGGACCAATCAACAAAAGAAGGCAACACCTACTACCAAGACTAAAAATGGGAAGAAAAATGAAGTCAAGTAGGTATGGAGGAATAAGAAAGAAGATGCAACCATGGACCGACACTATGCATTAATACATAGGTGATATCTCCTAAGGCTTAAAAAAGATGCAAGACCGTAGGGGGAGTAGTACATTGACCATATCATTAACCCCCTCAGTGGAAGATTGCAAATGGAAGAACAAGTTGTTGCCAGCATAAAGGAATAAAATAAAATGACAAGTGTGTGTAGCGGCTGCCTTGGATACACACCTATAGAGGAGAGATGGATCAATTATGTATGTGTTAATGGATGTAAAATTTGCAATTGGGATCAAAATTAAATTGACACAAGATAGTAGGAGTTAGAGGAAGGTGTACTGGTAGAGGATGGACCGGTGCAGGAAACTGGTATGTGCAGTATGTTACCGGTAAGTATATTAACCAGTATTGTAGTTTGTGTAAGTCAATGAGGTTTGGGATCATTTCAATAACTATAGCGGTGTGATATGAAGAAGAGGTTATGTCTCCGGTGGTATTGGAAAAAAACTGAATGACATATGATGGCCCGATAGTTTATCATGTATATATGCATCTTTTTGGACTAACTAGTTTGATTCATGGTATGATAAAGATATTGTATGGCATTATATACATCTAAGATTATGTCATTTTCTATGGTGAATATTGTGAAGCTGATAGATCATTAGATTGATCGCCTATGCACAACTCAACCGGTAAATGGGGTAGATTGGAGCTCCGGTCTTGAACCTAACAGACAAATGAAGACCTAAGATGTATGACTCAGGGGGTGTAGACAACCATATCTTCTTCCTTGTATCAGACTTGCTAAACATAGGGGGAGTGAAAACGTCTATGGTTGTATCGGTATGCTTGTGTCTTTGGAAGTGTCTGGGGTTGTGAGATATTTTCAATGCCTATCCATTTGAAATCACAACTAGACCATCGAAAATGTTTCTTGCAAAGAGGGTGAGTTATGTACAAAAGAGAACATGCATTTGGTATCAGAAGAGATACAATTGGTATTAATGTTAGCTACAACCCTTAATATCACCAATTTGGGGTCAGAATGGCTTCTTCACATCAAGGGGAGATGATGTAGTCTGACTGGCAAGTATGTTGAATTCACTGTCACATGTGTCTTCAATTGGTTTTAGACTTGTATATGTGATTGTCATTCGGTTTGTATATACACTCGGTTGCTAAAAAAATGGTGTCAATTGGTGGTTGAGACCTCAAGTGTTGCGGATTGAGAGGATGCAAAGTATGATGGTCAAAGGAGGAAAATAATTTGGTAAAGGCAAGGAGGAGAGAAAACTCTATCAGTTCTCAGTAGAGGCAAGGAGGAGAGAAACCCTGTCAGTGCCCTTTGCCATTATTGTCAAAGGAGAAGAAAGAATTTGTAGTATGCTAGATATTACATGTGTTGACATCAATGCCAAAGGGGGAGATTGTTGGAATTATGTTGTCATTAATGTCAACTAATATAGGATGGCAACTGGTATGGGATATTGATGAGAAATGTTGTCATTGTTGTATACTAGAACCCAGCAAGTATATTAGGTTAATGGTATAGCTTGGTATCAGTATACCTTGTCACTGATAAGGAGATGATTTGAACTAGTATACATGAAGTGCCCACTGGTGTAGTGACACATTGATGGTTGAAGAGGAAAAATGATGACATATGTAAGAGAGCAAGATGTTGGGATATTGATTGTGATGAAGATACAAAATGTTATAAAAATCACATCAACACTGGAGGTGAAGTATGTGTAGGCCACTGGTATGCTATTGGATGTCAATTTGTAGGACTCCCACTAGATTAAGAGAAGTCTGACAGTGAGTGTGCTTGATTGGTTCATGTGTGTCTGATTGAAGATGTATATGATCAATGCTAGCTAAGGAATGTTAGTGCAATGTTGGAAGCAGAATGAGATGAAAAGGATCCTCTCCCATTGGTAAGTGGAGCTTATCTCCTATTATGCATGGATTGCATCATAATCCTTTAAGATAAGACAAAATAATTGAAGGTAGGTGATTGAAGGCTTACACAAAATCAATTGGTGAAACACTAAGTTGCCTTAGGTGCATGAGATCAGAGATATGCATCAGATCAACCAAGTAGATATGATATGTTTTTGGTATAGAGAAGGAAGGATATGTTTGTCACTTTGACAAACCAATTGATCAGAGAATCAGTCAATTGATGAAGAAGGAAAGGTTGAGCAGTTGTAGATAGTGAGTCCAACCGGATTGAAGATAGAGAAAGGTGTTGCCACAGATGCTGACAGATGGAGATTGGTTAAGGTTGATGGCATGGTATCATCAAGGTGGTTACTAGTAAGTATGTCCACCAGTAAAGCTGACAAGGTGAAGGAGTGAAAGGTGCCCATATATTGAATATGTGCATGAAGTAGGTTAGAAAGAGTGCTAACTAGTTTAGGTGCTCCATCAGAAGAGAAATAATGTGCATAGTTGAAGACAGACTACTTAGGGTATAACCGACAAGATTTGTGAACCAATAGATGAACCTAGTTGTGTGGTTGGTCAGTGATGTTGTTTGGACTGACACAATAGACTTAGCTAAGGTGGATGCCAACTATGATGACACATAAGAGATAGGTGTCATGCATATAATGGTCAGTGAAGAGATGTCAGTGAGGTAGGTGGTGACTGGTTGACATTAATGTCAGTAGTGTGTTTCATGGGTCGAGAGAAGAAGGGTGCGATATGAGATTGATTAGAGGACATAAATCTGATTTGATGACCTCATGATCAAGGTTGAGTGTCCACGTGCTGATCATGGTAGGTGAAGTTATCTAGATGATCACTCCATAGGTGTTTGACAAGTGCAGACTGAAGAAGGTGTCGTGTTTACCAAATAGGGAAAACTTGTTCTAAATGTAGTAAGCTTGGTAGAGTCTGATTGATCTATTGTAGGTGGTCAATCCCTAGATGAAGATCTAATTGGATTTGGTCTACTTTAGGGTCAATGAAGAAACCCTAGTGAGCCAGAAGTTTGAATGTCGGTCATGGCAGAAAAAATCAAGCATAAGTATGTTGACTCATGACTGAAGATGATTGATGATGCAGCATAGAGCCAACCAGTCAGAGACTTCATCAAAGATCATATAGACTATGTGCTGGAGGTGCAACCAGTGAGAGATTTTAGTAGAGATAAAATCGACAAGGACCGAGAAACTAATAAACTACAAAGTGAGTTGCAGTGGTGTAAACTGATAGTGCTAGAACCTGAGAAAAGGCAGAGAAGGAGTTTCATGGTAGTACAAGAAGTTGAGGAGATCTAACAACCCAAAGAATAGTGCAGAGTTAAACCAAAAAGCTAAGAACTAAGAGTGATTAAAGAGTAGTGAGCAAAGAGAAGAGTACTGACAGAGAGGAAGCAAAGGGTGAACCCATAAGGTTGTAGTAGGAGAGAAGGTTGAAACAACAAGAAGGTGAGTAGTGAACCGACAAAGATTTGCATAGAGATAAACTAGAGGAGAGACATGTGTAAGAGTTACAAACTTCAATTGTAACACGGATATTACTTTTGTTTTCAATATATGATATTGTAATCAGTAAGTTGGAGCTCAGTGTAGGGGTTTGTGCTCTTTGGGTAGGTGTCATAAAATCAGTAGTTGGTGTTGCTTGGGTTGGTGCCATAATGTAGGGGTTGGTTCCCTAAAGTAGGGGTGGTGCTCCTTAGGTTGGTTCCCTAAATGTTGTAACCAAATGTTTCATTGTAAGGCTAGATTGGAGCAATAGACTCCAATAGTATTTCTCACTGAGGTTTTTCCCATGTTGGGTTTTCCTCATACATCTGGTGTTATATGATGTTTCTTTTGTATGTGGTTGCATTTGTGTCATCCTCCTATCTCACCGGTATGTTTAGTTAGTGTTAGATCTGGTAACCGACATCAACACACCTAAGATTAAAAGGTTAACGTTTGGAAACCACTGATTCATCCCCCTCTTAGTGGAATCTTGTGTTCAATAGGGTTGCAAGCATTAGGCATCAACTCCTCCTAATCTTAGGACTAAGGATGCCCTATTGATTTTTTATGGTGGAAGTGGGAGATAGCACATACGTCCTAGGTTTCCACCTCATTGTTGATTTGATGTGGGATTAGGGATAGCACCCTTAACCTTTGTGTGCATTCGATCTTGTCAACTAGGTCATCTAGGATAAAGTATGAGTTGAGATGGTGGAGTGTGATCCCTGATTTTTTTGTTAGTGTTATATTATAAAATTATAATTATAATTGGTAATTAAATAAAAGGATAAATAAAATATATAGTATGAAGAATGTAAAGCAGTTATAGTTAAATGTATAAAACAAATAAATTGAATAATGTATACAAATATATATATATATATATATATATATATAATTAAATATATATTCAACCTCATAAATAATTTAATGCATAAATGTAATTGATTAATTAATTAAATGAATTCAATAGTTTAATTAATTGAGAGTTTAATGTAATTAATTTTTTTATTAAATTAATTCAATATTTTAAATAATTAAAAGATTAATTTTTATTTTTTTTTCAATAAAAGTGGTCATGCCACTTAACTATTTTTTATTAATATATTCAATTTTTGTTTACAACAGGTTCAAAGGGCATACTGGCACGAAAGAACCTGCAAGAAAACCTTTGGTTGCAGCCCGAAAAAGTAAAAATTAAAATAACCCAAATACCCTTTTTACAAGATCAATCTAAAACTGACTGCCCATTACATAGCTTTAGAGATATACATATCATGTGTCTGGATGCCATCAAAAAATTAGAGATAACCACATAGCCCCATAAGGCCAAGATACCACAAAATTTGAAACTACAGAAGCAACCTCATAGTGAATAACCAGGCCACATCAAAACCTCTCAAGATCGCAAAAAAATTCAAACAATTCATGAGATATAATCCTGCATCAAAAAGAGATATGAACCAAAAAGATACTTGCATAATGTAATCAAGTCAAAAACCAAGAGCTTGAGCTCTCATTAGGAGGTTACCTATCCTGTCTCAAAGGAGGGACAATTTGCAAGGGGAATTCCAACCTTGGAGGCACTAAAACCAAAAAACCAAGAGAGAGCAAGAAATGTAACGCCATAAGAAAAACCAAAGCCTTATCCACAAACTGAGGTGAAACCCAATCTAGTAAGTTTTCAAATGATTTCAAAGTATCCCCCAATCTATCATAGATTAAACCCATTCTCATTTCAAATAGTAATTCCCCACACTGCCCATTGTCCAAAAGATCAGAATGAGGAAGAAAGCCCCCATAGTAAAAAGACCCCAACTCAAAATGATAGCTATCTAGTGTAGACCTAACAAGCTCCCAAGTGCATACCAAGGGAAGTATGAATGTAGAAACCAAGAGTTGGAGAAATCCCTCATCATACAAAATGTCATAACAAACAATAAGAAATCAAGACAAAATCTCAGAGCCAGAAACATTAGAACTAGACTACAACAAGTGACTCCCCACCAACCTACGTACCTCATAATCCACCTGAGGAGAAAACAAATATATTTTCTTACCAAGAATCTCATAACTACTTCCTGTATCCTTATTTGAGACCACAACTTGACATTCAACAATTGTTACTACTTATCAAATTGCCATTAGTTCTATATCCAAAGTCATTCTATATACTCTAGTCAGTTACTATTACCAAAATATTTAGTCAGTATGAATAGTCTAGTCGTTTACAGAAGGAAAATAGTCACAAAGCCCAGTATACACCAAGCTGTCTACCGAGTGTTATTTCATGTCTACCGAGCAGTAAAGTTAACACACCGAGTTGATATACACCGAGTGAAACGTGTTACCAGATACATTGAACCTAGACATGCACATGAAAATGTGTTACAAGATAGAGGCACATAGAACTGTTATCGCATTGGAAATTGCACATATAGATTTTGTATAATTTTGAGGTCATCTAACCAATGAAATATTTTGCATGGTTATTCATTCAAGAAATCATGTTTGTAAGATCGAAGCAATAAATTAGATCACCGACATAAGAAATCTATTTATACGGCATGAATTTAGGGTTAGAGATATATGTGAATTAGAGAAATGTGTATGCATATGTGTATGAAGCAAGACTTATGTGATACATGAGAAAACACAGAGTATTATGACTGTTACAGAGACACAGAGGTCACCGAGAAAGTTTTTAGAGAACAATCAAAGAATAGAGTAAATAGAATGGTTTATCGAGTTTCTTTATGAGTTACCGAGGTATGCTATAGGCAAGGTAATCTTATTTTGAGCACATAGAATTTGCCACAACATTTTAGATGTAAAGTTGCAGATATTTGTAAAGTCTTATTGTAATATTTTGAAGTTGTAAGAGAAACCTTTAACAGGGTAAAAGACTCTAATCAAGTCTATAAATTCTAAATCCTCTAACCAAGTGCAACATTTATATAAAGTGTTGTAAAATATTTTAGCAAGGTAGATCTAACAGATCTTGTTACTCCTAACAGGGTAAGCTATCAGAAATAGCTAAATATGTATCTCTAACCGAGCACTCTTTATTATTGTAGTAGTGAAGCTGTGGGTGCCATCCCCACCGCAATTTTTCTCTCTAACCAAGAGTTTCTGCGTAACCAAAATATATGTATTATGGAGTGAATCATGTATGATTGTTACTTATTTGTTTTAGCTTTATGTTGTGTTACAGCAGTTTTTGGTTTATGCATAATAGTAAAGATATTGTTGATAAAAGGATTTGAAGTGCTGATTCACCCCTCCCCTCTCAGTACATTAGCTTTCCATATTGGGCCTAACAATTGGTATCAGAGCTTGAATCTTGGAAAAGGGTTTAACGACCTAAAGAGAAAGATCTTATCAATGGAAGGTTATAAACAATCTCAGAGGATTGTATATCTACAAGAAGAATTGGATCATGCTAATCAAGTGATTGCAGACATGCAAAGGCAAATGCAAAAATCTCTGAAAGTGAGAAGAAGATTATCTGATGATTTGTAGGACTCTCAAGAGTTAGTGGAACAAATTGAGACATCATCTAAGAACAATATGTCTGAAGAGACTGAAGAAGTAATTGGACAATTGAAAGAAAAGAACAAAGCATTGGCTGACCAACTAAAAGCAATGAAAAGAGAACATGAACATTTCAGCACATAGATGACTGAAAATTTTGATGCATTGAGGACAACCAAGGACAAAGTAAGAAATTTAGAAAGAGAGAAACAACAACTTGAAACTTTAGTATCTGATAAGGATGATGAAATCATAAGGTTGACTAGGATTCAACAAAATCTGTCAGATCAACTAGGTTATGCACATCATGAAGCAAATCTGAAAGATGATGAGAATCAAGCATTGAAACTTGAAGTATCAAGGTTGAGCAATGAACTTGAAACAGAGAAGAAATCCAAGGAAACACTGAAGAAGAGTTATGAAGCATCAAAGATGTTGGATGAGAAACTAAATACAAGATGACCCTATAAAGAAGGAGGACTTGGTTACAAAGGAAAAGACTCTATTAAGAAGGGAATATGTACTACCGAGAGAGGAGAATCATCAAAGTAAGCTGGAATAGAGAAGAACATCAAAAGAAAGAAGCCTATTTGCAACTACTGTGGAAATCAAGGTCATACTGCCAACATGTGCTAAATTAGAAAAGGTAAGCAACCAAATGCCACTAAGACCAATGGTTATTGTTACAATTGCAATAAATATGGTCACACATCTAATCAATGTAGGAAAAAGTCTATTAGCAACTGTTAGAAGGCAAAATTCAAAGGGTTTTGTAAAAACTGCAATAGATATGGACATAGTACGGAGAAGTGTTGGTTTAAGCAAAAGAACCACATGTGGTCTACACACCGAGCAAATACTAGAGGTTACCAAACTCACACAGATCCTTACCAACAATATTTTGTAGTACCATGGGATTACAATAAAAGGATATGGTGTGAATGTTGTGGAAGATATGAACATATAAGTACCAACTGCTTTATAAGGTTTGGAATGAACAACCGAAGATCATGGAGAAATCTTGGTATGGCATGTTTTCATTGTCACAAAGCTGGACATTTAGCTTGAGATTGCAGAGATCAACCTAGAGAAGACACTGAGGAAATAAAAGAGAAATTAAAGATGATTTGGAGAAAGAAGGAAATTGTGTCAAATAAAGAAAGCACCTTACCTACCGAGTTAGGTGCTCCCACTCCAAATTAATCGGTAAAGGTATGAAGGGACTGCATTCTCACAAGGTTAAATCTTAAACAGTTCCTATTTTAGTATGTACTGAATTCAAAATCTACATAGTAAGATGTAGTAGTAATTTTGAAATTCTATCAAAGTCTTTTGGAGCACTTTAAAGGAAATTTGTCAAGTTGGTGAATTTAGGAAGCCTGTCAAGTCGGTATATGAAGGAAATTTGGTTACTTAGTTAAAAAAAAAAAGGAGTAAACTGGTAAAAGGTGAACTAAGTGCATTTAATGTTTTGACCTAACTTGCATGGAGCCCAATTAGGTTTATTATGTACTTAAAGCATTCTTCGAGGTCATTTTCATTCACCAAGTTTTTGAGAAGTAGAGCAGAGCAAATCAAGGTGATCAGACCATCTTCAAAGTGAAATCTAAGGTATTTACATCAAATCTCATCACATTGCTAAGATGGTTTACCAAACTCATTAAGTTGTTATTATCTACTGAGTGTGAAGCGTCTGCCATTTATTAAGTTCTCAAACCCTAAGGTTCCTGTGTCAGTTTTTATCTAAAATCAAAATGGCACCTAAGATCCAAGACCCCATTGTTGTCAAGAATGTAGAGAAGCCCTCACTAAAATACTCTTTGACTCCCAAAATTGCATCTGAACCAGATGACAAAACTGCCTTTTCACTCATCTTGAATCAAGTCTTATTAGTCGAGGATGTGAGATTCTTCACCAAATGCTGTGTTGAAGAACTCGGTCATGTTGAGATCAAAGATGCATATGATGAATTGTGCATAGATAGTAAAATGGATAGCAAGTATGAGCACATCAAAATCAAGGGATTGACTGAAGCCCTAACCTATCCCCATGTGTTCAAACCCCAGTGGGTCAAGTTTGTACTAAGCCGAGTGCATGACGATTTCATATGGCTACAAGAGCAACCGTTTAAGATCACTAAAGAAATCATTCATCTGATCACTGGTTATCCTATCTATGATCATGCCCGAGCACAAAAAATGATATCATAGAAGGAATTGATCAGTTTGACTGGAGCAGAATCTGATTACAGAGGTCTGAAGTTGAACAATGTCACTGATCCTGAACTCAAATTTTCCATTAGAGTAATTGGTTACTGTTTCTTCCAATCGGCAAGGGAAAATAGTGTACCCTGTGCAGTAGTGGACTTAGCATACAAAATTGTTAAGAAAGGCATGAAAATTGACTTGTGTGAAGTATTGTTGAAGAACTTGTTTGAAAATCTAAACACAATCAGGAAGCTGAAGAAGAATAACTTGGCAAATACTCTAAAATTTGGATCACTACTTATATGTATGTTTTTCTACTTTGAGAAGTTTTTTCCAGTAGTCGGTAAAGTTGTTTGGGAACTACATCGACCAATCACCCATCAGATCAATGACTTCATCAAGAAGTTAGGTGATAACTTTAATGATATAATGGATGATTACTTCAGCAAGTTCCAAGAGAAAATGCATAACAGGTACCGGATTCCACCCCAGCTAGTAGAAACATACAAAGATGAAATATGTTTTGAAGTCAAGACCGATTACTGTTATGTGAATGTTGTGGAACCTAGGACTCAATCTTTTCCACCTATGGGTTATGAGGTTGATTTTGATATCACAGAACAACAAATTGATGCATTTTTGACACTACCAAGGCATACTACCAAGCTGAGGTATGGAACCTATGAAGAGGTGAAAGAAAAAGTAAAGATGAGCATTGTAGTACCCAAAGCTACAAGGAAGGCATCAAAGATGATTAAGGTATTAACTAAGAAATTTGGAGAAGAGTCTTCCTCCATACCTATCAAAAGGTGTTCTAGCCATCACCAAAGAGGAGACAGAAGCCTAAGAAGTAGACATAACACTTAGCACCAAATTGCCTAAGGGAAAAGTGTTGAACAGAAAGAAACATGACACTTCAATGGCCCTACCAACTCCTCCAAAGAGACCTAACACAAGGGCATCTGCTGCATCACTAAGTAAGAAACAAAAGACTATTGTCATTCCTAAGGTAACTAGAACTTACAAGAAATCTACTTGGAGACTCATTTTGCCAAAAGAGTTGAGTGATATCGAATCTGAAGATGCAAGTAAATTTCAGATTGTGAAAAGCAAGAAGTTAGATGTACATAGTGTAGAAAATTTTTGTAATAATCTGAAGGAATATGGTGGACTTGGTGGATTTAGATTTGTCAAATATGAATCCAGATCTACTGATGAAAAGAGGCAAATTGAAGAAGTTGTCATTTGCACACTTCTAAAATTTTGAGCGGTTCCATTAGAAGTATGTAATTCTATTCCTAAGGAATTATATGCACATATTGAAACCAGATGGCAATATACCCTAGACTTGGAGAAGCAAATCAGAGAAAGAAGTCTGGTGTATCTCTTTCCTAATATGTCAGTTGATGAAATAAAAGAACATTTGACTAACAGCCAAACACAATTTACAGTAAAACAAAAGGCCTTGAAATTGATGAATAGCCTATATATAGAAGTGGAGAAGGAAACAAAAGAGAAATGGCAAGATTTCTTTCGAAGAAAGAATGTTGGTGAACAATCTATAGTGGAAATAGCCGATGTCACTGACCAAGAGCCTGATGTCACCGAGCAAGACCTTGCTGACACCATTCAAATAGATGAAGATATCATGGATGCAGAGGCACCTAAACAAGAAATGATAGAAGGCAATGCTTATGCAAAACTTATCTCCAGTGAATCTATTTTGGAACAAGTTTAGCCTTACCCACCAATCAATCAACCTGCTACAACCAAAGCTCCTCAGGATATAGATGAAGGCATCAAAGGACAAAAGTCTACTATAGAAGGTACTTCACAAGAACAAACCTCTCAAGCACCTTCTAGGATAGAAAATGTTATAGCTGAGACACCAAGCACTGAGACACCAAAGGACACTACCAAGGCTAAAGAAATTGACCAAAGTGTTGTCTCTACTGAGAAACCTACCGAGGCTCCTCAAGCCTCTCAAGCTATTGTAGTGGTTCACCCAATGAAAGGTAAAGAAAAGAAGTTGAAAAAGCATAGTTTCAAAATAGATTTATCAAAACTGATAATGTTGCCCAATGTAGACATCTCCAAATTGAAAGGGCAAGCACTCATTGAATTTAGTGAACTATGCAAAGCAAAGGCCAAACAGAAGAAGCAACTGGCCATACAAAAGAAGAATAAAGTACTTCAGAAAGTAAAGACCTTACTATTAGATATGCTACCTTCAGCTATAGTATCAACTGATGCAACCATCCATATTCAATTGGATGAACTCCTAAATCAGATTGAGACATCTGGAGTAGATGCATCTGAATACTTGAGCAAACTAAAAGACAAGGAGCTAACTACTAAAATGATAGAGGAAGTACAGAAATCCATTGCTGTTGGCAAGGTAAAACTTGTCAAATTTATTGTTGAGTTGTCCCCTCAACTCAAGCACATTCTTTCATTATTTCACAAACTCTGTAGATTTTCTTTATTCATTAGTGACATTAAGAATAAAATAGAAGCAATTGAGAAAGAGATCACCGATCTCTCAAATAAGCTGACCCCCAAGCCCAATTCAGTTCAGAATTTTTATACTAAGCTACAACAACTCATGGCTCAACAATTGGAACTGAGGAATGAAGAACACAAGATCAAGATGGACATAATGACACTTCAAACATTATTCCTTCCTCATCTTTCATTCGTTCAAGAACAGCTCAACTTAGCCACTTACCTCTCTACTACACAAGAGGGAAGCACTTTAGATGGCTTAATTTCATTATTGGCTGATATTAATGCACAAAATTCTTTAATGGACAGGGTAAAGGATGCACTCTCTATCGCTCTCACCGAAGCCAAGACAAAGTACAAATCCATTTTTGATCAGTTTCCACCTCCAAATGGTAACTAAATTTTGATGTTTGTCAAAAAGGGGGAGTATATCATCAAATTACACAAGGGAGTGTATAGTATACGAAGTATCAAACAACTGTAGTGTAGTATACAGGGGGAGTATACTGAGCAGAATGAGCAGAATAAGCAGAGTATCCAAGAGCAGTGAATCGAGCAGTGAACAAAGGAAAGAACAGTGATTACAGAGTATTGATCACCGAGCACACATAATCAAAGATTTGTACAACATATTGATAAGGGGAGTATATTTGATTATACTATTTCATTGACTAATGTATATACTGTATGTTTAGTCAAATTTTGTAAAGTATACAGATTTTTTAGTAATGACTTTGAAAGTAGTTTTGTCAAACATCTCAACTAATGTCAAAAGGGGAGATTGTTACTACTTATCAAATTGCCATTAGTTTTATATCCAAAGTCATTCTATATACTCTAGTCGGTTACTACTACCGAAATATTTAGTCGGTATGAACAGTCTAGTCGGTTACAGAAGGAAAATAGTCACAAAGCTTAGTATACACTGAGCTATCTACTGAGTGTTATTTCATGTCTATCGAGCAGTAAAGTTAACACACTGAGTGAAATGTGTTACTAGATACATTGAACCTAGACATGCACATGAAAATGTGTTACAAGATCGAGGCACATAAAACCATTATCGCATTGGAAATTGCACATATAGATTTTGTATAATTTTGAGGTCATCTAACCAATGAAATATTTGCATGGTTATTCATTTGAGAAATCATGTTTGTAAGATTGAAGCAATAAATCAGATCATCGACATAAGAAATCTATTTATATAGCATGAATTTAGGGTTAGAGATATATCTGAAAGAGAGAAATGTGTGTGCATATGTGTATGAAGCAAGACTTATGTGATACATGAGAAATGACAGAGTATTATGACTATTACAGAGACATAGAGGTCACCGAGAAAGTTTTTAGAGAACAGTCAAAGAACAGAGTAAACATAAGGGTTTACCGAGTTTCTTTATGAGTTATCGAGCTATGCTATAGGCAAGGTAATCTTATTTTGAGCACATAGAATCTACTACAACATTTTAGATGTAAAGTTGTGGATATTTGTAAAGTCTTATTGTAATATTTTGAAGTTGTAAGAGAAACCTTTAACAGGGTAAAAGACTCTAATCAAGTCTATAAATTGTAAAGCCTCTAACTAGGTGCAACATTTATATAAAGTGTTGTAAAATCCTTTAGCAAGGTAGATCTAATAGATCTTGTTACTCCTAACAAGGTAAGCTATCAGAAATAGCTAAATATGTAGCTCTAATCGAGCACTCTTTATTATTGTAGTAGTGAAGTTGTGGGTGCCATCTCCACCGTAGTTTTTCTCTCTAACCAAGAGTTTCTGCGTAACCAAAATATATGTGTTATGGAGTGAATCATGTATGATTGTTACTTATTTGTTTTAGCTTTATGTTGTGTTACAATAGTTTTTGGTTTATGCATAATAGTAAAGATATTGTTGATAAAAGGATTTGAAGTACTGATTCACCCCTCCCCTCTCAGTACATTATCTTTCCATATTAGACCAAACAACAATAACCCTATATCGTGAAAGAGCAGAAGTATTTGATATATGCATACCCAAGAAAGAACCAAAAAATGCCTAATGAAAAATACAGAAATGCTGTCATCTTTTAAAGACATTTGTAGACAAAAATGTGAGCGAGAGGTGCCAACACAATTCATGATTACAAATGAAGGAAATCAATAAATTTAAAGCTCATAAGAGATATCTTCATATTTGAAAACAATAATAGCATAATACTTCTCACGGTACTGGTGGCAGAAGAACATTACATGAAGCACCTCATTAGACACAATTAAGAAATGCTTACCCAATCATGATCAAAACACAAGTACCATGATAGATAACTTCGAATAGGCAATCCTTATGTGCAACACAAAACAATCAAAGCACAGATAACACTCATGCGAATGTAGACTGAAAAGACCTTTCCCAATACTGTATGATGACAAGCCACCACCCTAAAACCATAGAAGATAACTACCCTTGCTGCCTATGCCAGATCGTAACCATACTTCATAAATGAAAAATATTTTCTCATCTACCAAGCATACATTCCACTTGAACATATTCAACAAACATGACTAGCTCCAAATGAAAAAAGGCAGGAAAAAAATTCAAATTTGCCATATAAACAGAGGACCCCCAACTCTTAGTGAAAATATTCCAAAACCAAAGCAGGGATCTCTTCCACACTTACATCACATAAATTAGCATTACTGTCAATAGCTAGATTAGCTAAGAAATCCATAATTCTATTTACTTCTCTATAACAATGAGAAATCAAAAAAATCTAATTGCTATAAAATGTGATTTAGAACATATTGCAATTGCCAACAATTAAAACTTTTCTTCAAAACACTTTGGATGATCACCATCGAATCCCCTTCTTTTACAAGATCCTTAATTCCCAGGTATATAGCCATATCCAAGCCTAAAGACATGGCATTAAACTCTGCAAAATTATTAGTCTTATGACCAATGGCATGACACCAGCTAGCCTGAATAAAGTTTATTTTATGATAGAAAATCACCATACCTACCCCAGCCAAACCAGAATTCCCAGGAGAAGCTCCATCAAAATTCAATTTAAAATGTCCTTGTGGTGGGGGCTTCCAAATAGCCGAATTTCTCTTGTTTAAAGCATCATTCTTTTTCAAAATTAACCCATGAGAAGGAAGGATAGATAACATCTTCCAAACCCTAGTCACCCTTCTATCCCAATGCGAGAAAGAGGTGAGATTTTCTAGATTCTTGTAAATATGAGATAAGACAACTTCAGAAATGGAAGATTCAATTTTTAATAAAATCTCTTCAAGAGAAGAACTTGTTTTTTTTTAAATCCTATTATTCCATTCGAACTAGATATTCCAGATTAAAATAGATGGAGAGAAAATTTAAAGGCAAGCATAAAATGATGAGGCAAACAGGAATGGCCAAGATCTAAAATGAGAAATAAGATCTTTCCCTATGACAAAAGCCAAATTCAATTTATCAAAGAACCATTACCAACATTGGTATGCAAAATCACAATGAAGAAATAGGTGAGAAGAGGATTCCAAATTTTTATTACATAACACACAAGGAAAAACAACAGTGATACCAAGTCTATCCAATCTCATGCCTATAAGGATCCTATCCTGAACTGCTAACCAGGCAAAAGCACCAACTTTTGGTAGACAAGCCGAATGCCATAAAAGCTTATATGGAAAAGAAGATAAACCTTTCATAGTCATAAGAGAATTATAACCATCTTTCACTGTATATTTACCATAAATATTCTTTGTGCAAACAAGTTCATCTTTAGAATTAGAGAGGATAATCACTTTTTCTCCCATAACCTTTGCAAAATGCATTTTTAGTTCTTGATCAACATCCAAAAACTCAATGGATTTTCACTTTGCCATCCTAAGATTTCCACTGTATACTATCTCAAAATAATCTGCCACAAAGACCCTCCAAAGGGAAGAAAGAATAGATATCAGAGGGAACCAATCCTTATATTTAGTAATATAATGTGACCATTCCACACCTCTTCCGAAAATCTAACCTTCTTCCCATTATGAACAATCCAAGAGAGATGTGGCAAAATAACAGTCCTGCACTTGCATATGAAATTCCACATTACCGAACTTGAAGGTAAATTTGAAATTTGAAAAATATACTCTCTTGGACCATTATTAAGGTATTTTGAATACATAATTTGTGCCCATAAAGAACTAGGTTTCTCATACAACTTCGAGACCAACTTAGCTCCTAGAGTCAAATTCTGGTTTTCCAAGTTCCTAATACCTATACCCCCAAGATCCTTAGGCAAACAAACCTTATCCTAGGCTACTAGGGAAATTTTTTTCCTTCCATCTTTATTACTACTCCAAAGAAGGGTCCTAAGAGTGTCCTGCAAGCTCATAACACATATTTTGGAGATTTTAACACTGACATAAGGTAAATGGGAATTGCATTCAATACAGATTTAATAAGAACAATTTTCCCAACTAGACTTAACCATATGTGATTCCAGGATAGAATTCTCTTTGAAATAACAAAAATAATCTTATCCCAAAAGCTTAATTTATCATGTTTAATAAAGAAAGGTATACCAAGATAAGTACATAGGAGGTTACTAGGTTCAAAACCCCAAAAGGACTGCAATCTATGTTGAACTATTTGTGATGTATTGAGGAAGAATACTTTTGACTTCTCAACATTAACTTTTTGACCTGAAAATGCAGCATAATTATGAATAATTCCTTTTATAATAGATGCCTCCCTCAAAGAAGCCTGACCAAATAACAAAGTATCATCTGCAAATAGACAATGAGAAAAAGAATCCAAAACCCTTGGAATCCTCACCCCCTTCCAAAGCCCTATCAATTTTGCAGCCTTAATAGCCCAACTAAAAGACTCAACTAAAAGTATAAACAAAAAAGGGGACAAAGGATCCCCCTGCCTCAAACCTTTAGAGGAGGAGAAAAAACTACAAGGGGAACCATTAATTAAGACTGAGAATCTTGCAAAAGAGATGCAAGCATTAATCCATTTAACCCAAGCCTTAGAGAACCCCAACTTCTCAAGAACAAGACCTAAAGTCCCCCATTCAACCCTATCATAAGCCTTCATCATGTCCAATTTCAGTATCATGGCCAAAAAATTCTGAATGGAGATAGAATGCAACACCTCATGTGCCACAATAGCTCCCTCTGTTGTTTCCCTACTAGGAAAAAAACCACCTTGCTCCAAAGAGATAATTTTAGAAAGAATTTTAGCTAAATGAACCGAAATTGCCTTAGTAAAAACTTTATACAAAGTGTTGCATAAATCAATAGGATGAAAATCAACAAAAGTCTTAGTAACCTCTTTTTTAGGAATAATAGCAGTCATCATAGTGTTAAGTTCTTTTAAAATTGACCTATTTCTCCTAGCCTCTTCAAGAGACACTAAAACATCTTTGCCCACAAAGTCCCTATTATCAATATTTTGATATTGGGTTTATTTTCCTTTCGATCCATTGTTTTGTCAGGTTTTTAGTGCCCTGTTGGTTCCATAGAGTTATTTTTTTTCAAGGGTTTAGGGTTCTGCACTTCAAAATTTTGAATGTATGAAGTTTCTCCTTATATTTCCTTGTTAATTTTTCCACTTAAGTGGAAGGGTTAGTCCATCGTGTGAAGAGGGGCCCTTTTTTAGGTTTTATCCTAGGCAGGTTATGATTTTTCTTAATTTTCTGCCTTTTCTTAAGTCTTTTATGTTCCTTGTCGGGTCTCTTAATCACCGTGCAAGTTCCTGTTGATCCTATGGATACGTCTATACCACAAAGAGAAGCTACACGAAGGTTACACTTTGCAAAACAACAACCAAGTGAGTGGGACCCTCATTTCTTTAAAGTCTTTATGCGGATGCTAAAGTCAGGATAGGTTCGAAAGAGATCTACGATGGTCACTATTTCACAATGCAAAGGTGCCTGATGTTTACTCTTCAGGGAGTAGTGACTAACAGTGGGATCTACTTTTTGAGAATGTTTCTACAGGTGTTAAAGTGACTGCAAGTTTGATGATCATCAAGGGTTGTCGCTACTCCGTAATGTGAAGGTGTGTAAAGTTTACCCTTCACGGAGTACCGATCGATGAGCTGGCAATCTGGGTGGCAATAAGATGGCTGTTCCCGATGAGGTTGTAAAACATGTGGCATAATAGGTGGAGATGCTTGCGAGGTAGTTCTAGCAAAAAGGAGAATGATCCAGTTACCTGAAACATGTAGAATTTGATGGAGAATATTAATATACAAACCAGAACATTTTGAGTATTGATTCTTGTTGTCTTCTTGTCTGTATGATTGATTACTATTGTGATTAAATAATCTAAATTTTTTTGATTAAATAAGTTGCAAGGCAATTTATGAAAATCTTTTAGGTTTTTCTCTCAAGGAGGAAAATTAAATATACTTAAATCCTTTTCACTGGTAATCAGTGATTCTGCTTGAATTTGATGGTCGGGTTTAGCATAAGGTGAAAATTTATATATGTCAAGCATATATAGATTTAGTTAAACGAATGTAAATGGCATGTATGTGAATTTCTTCTGTTAGTTCTTGTCCAATTCTAAATGACTCTGAAGCCCAAATAAGGCATTGGTATAGCTTGTTCTAGTTTATGACATTCTTGATGGACTATAAAAAATGAATACAAGTCTTTCTTTTATGTTCAGTTATGTTCAAAATGATAGGGTTTGCAGAGGTTGGCACTGGTTTTCTCTGTAAGTCTTTAATTGCAGCTGTGAAAGAATGATCACAAAGGGTATACCCACCTAAGCTAAGTGGGAGCTTAAAGTGTAGAAGGTTTATGTATAAACCTTGTTATATGTTGTCTTTTGTTTATGTTTCCTATTGTTTCTCTCCATAAGCAACAGAGGCTTGAGAATTCTTGTAGAGAGGATAAGGAAATTAGAATTTGAGAACAACAAAATTGGCGACTCTGCTGGGGAGAGTCATAGTGTGAATCTATGCTACAAACTAGTGCTTATATTGCCCAAAAATTTATTTGAATTTGTGTGTATTTGGTTCTTATAGCATGCCATTTTATCCTTGTGCTTTGTTATCTTTCTCTCTGAAGATTTTTCTCGTTTTATTGTCTCCTGCGAGTGATTTGCTGATCTTAATAATTTCTTATTTTCTCATATTTTTGGGTGGTGACTCTGACTTAAAATAATTAGTGCTCTTGAGTAAGAATAAGTCCTTTCAAGGAAAAACATATAATGCAGAGAGGGAAAAACACCAAATCATACATGAGGAGAAATCCTCAAGAGACGTTGCAAGGGGGATTGTCTGAGTAGGCCCGAAAAGGCCAAAAAAGATCAGTTGCACATGAATAATCTAATGTTGCCTGGATGCAGAAAACTAGTCACACTAGTAAGTATTCTAAAAGACCCATATATGCAAAGTCAAATTATTCTTCTCGTGAATCTGAGCAAGACATTTTGGGTTTTCATACTAGTTTGTTTGGTAGCAATGAAGATGCCCAAAACTTGCATCCAAGAATTTTTCATACTACTACATTTGGAAGTGATGGGAGTAGTTCAAATGCTAGGATGGATTCTGTACAATGGATTGTTGATGGAAACATTAGTTTAATAGATATTGATCAAGTCCATATGTCAGATTCAAAAGAAATATTCCAAGACCAAGATGAAGTAGACCAGGAGATAGAAGTTCTTAATAGAAAAGTTCATCAACTAATCTCTTTAAGAACCCAAAAGGAATTAAATAAAGAAAATGAAATTAAGGCTAAGCTAATTGAGAGAGATAGGTTGTTGAGGTAGATAGCAGGTCTTGAACTTCTTACTCAAGAAAAGGAAAAGAGTGAGGAAGAGGGCCCAGTTATCAGAGAAAATATGACTGTCAAGACCAACCTTGTACACAATTTTGTTGTGCAACCTCGTAGGGAGATTCTTAGTGATCCACAACTTACTAGAACTAATATTGACAAAGGGAAACAAAAATGCATGGAGACTGGATTTGGATCAAAGACTACAAAAGATATATCTAAGTTATTATCTTTGCATGAATTAGAAATGCAAAGAATGAAGAGAGAAAGGGAATAGTTGCAGAGGGAATTGGAGAGTGCTGAATTAGAAGCCCCCAACAAAGAGGTTAGAAAAAAGATTGGCTACCTAAAAGCCCCTCCCATAATTTTCCTTGAAATAGATCCAAATATGCCACCACCTCACTATGCCTCACATCCTATAGTCAAGATTAAATCAGTTGTATCCACAGGTGTTGCACCAACTCAGAATCAATATTCCCCCGTTAATTAGAACAACTCTGCCTCTTTGTGTAATTGAGCCCCAGTAAATTAGTTTCCTGCTGCAAATCAAAATGTTCAAGTCCCTTCAACTTATGGTCCTAATGTGAGAGTGAACATGGGTAATAACTCTAGTGGTAACCAGTTTCAAAGATGACTCATTAATTTGGAGTTGTATAGGCAACTTTTCTTTGATGGGATTCGAGGGTACCCAAACCATATTCCTATTGAACTAAGGGACATGCTTCACAAATTTGCTGGAAATAATGCCATAAGTGCAAAGGAGCACTTGAAATCTTTTGGTGACATGGTAAATGACTATGAGATTGTAGATGAAGATGTAATCATGAAATTGTTTGTACAGTCCTTGGTGCATGATGCAAGGGATTGGTATAAAGGTCAGCCTATAAATAGCATTGGTACTTGGGAGGAGTTCAAGAATTGCTTCCAAGAGCAATATGGTGATCAAATAAATGTGAGCTTTATGCTCAATGAGCTCAACAATATCAGGAAGTCTGATAATAAAATTGTCATAGACTTCAATGCAAGGTTTCAGAAAGCAATGCATAGGCTCTACCAAGTGATGAGATTAGATGATAATATGTGTCTAAACACTTACTATAATTCTTTTGATTCTAAAATGGCCTACATTCTGAGGGATAAAAACCCATGTAGTCTGAGAGATGCTTTTAGAATTTCCATAAATTTAGAAAGTAATAGGAAATAATTTGGAAAGATGGGAAGGAGGACTGATGGTAGGTTGTGGCAAGAATCAAAACAACAGCCTAATAAAGCTGCCAAGGAAGAGGATAAAATAGAAAAGTTAATGACTACTATGAAAGATCTTACTACTAAAGTAAGTAAGAATGATAAACTTCATTAAAATTGGCAAGATAGGCCACCTAGATTATATGATATGCCATACAACACCACTGAGAAGGATGGTAAACCTCAACATGATAAGTTAAAAAACACACAGAACCAGGACACCCTAGACCCTTTAAAAGGAGGAAATGTACACAACATGGAAAATACTCCTTGGTGCATGGCATGTGATTGGCCACATTCTCCCCATCAGTGTGTTATGGCTCAAGCTCTAGATGATTCCATGAGAAAGGAGGGTGAGCCTAATGTTAACATGTTTGACACTATTGTTGAAAGTGATAATGAGTCTTCATAAAGTGAAATTGGCAGGTATGATGCACTAAGTCATAATGAATGTTATCATGAGCAACTAAAGATTGATTGGCATCCCACTTTAAATATGGTAACCATTGAGGATGAAGAAGTTCATCTCAGAAGACCTAGTGATGAAGATGTAAAAAATCTCACTAAGGCTGGCAGAGCCAAAGCCAAGCACAATTACAATCTAAGAAGTAATAAAAGGGATGGAGATCAGGGTGAACCTAATCCATGTTCATGAAAGAAGTATATCAGAAAATAACAACAATAAATAATGCTCTACCTCAAGATGGTCATGCAAAAGGTGACCAATCTAAGGATTTAGAAAAAAATGCAGAGAACAGTGCTGCTGCAAATTCATTAGGGACAACTACAGCTAAAAGGCTGGTCGGCCAAAAATAGAAAAGGCCAAAGCACATACTGAGTCAATTGTTAGTTCAACATTTGATATGACTCAGGCCTTGACCCAAATGAAAGTTACAATGCCTTTGGTGGAACTATTAAAGATAAAGGAGCACAGAGAAGCTACCTTTTCTTTATTTGCTAATATATTAGATGATAATGCACCCCTACTGGTAGGTACAAAAAGGGATGAAAAGGATCTGGAGTAGGAAATTCTAGAGATATATATGTGGGAACCACTATTACACAAGAGCCTTCATAGGTTGATCCTTTCTATGTAACTTAGTTAGTAAATAATAGGTTAATTAAAAATTGTATGATAAATTTCGGAGCTGTTGCATGTCATGAAAGAATTAGGATTGTTAGTAAGCACTTTGTATGGAAAATGTTATTCCATGGACAATAGAGAAGTACCTATTGTAGGAACAATAAAAGATGTAGAGATAAAATAGCAGAATTTCCTGAAGCCACTTACAAATTGGATGTTATTGTAACTGATACTAAACCTCACTATGGCATGTTATTGTCCAGATAATGAGCTGCAATAGTAGGGGGAATGTTCAGTTAGATCTTTCATATGATACAATCCCAATAAATGGAAGTCTATTCAAGTTGTATAGAGAACCACTTGCTCTCAAGGTAATTGAAAAAATAGACCCCAACAAGTTGAATTGTATGATTAGTGTGGACCTTGATAACTTCAGAGTACAACCAATTCTACCTCAGTTGAAGAATATTGATCCTATTGTTAATGAATTGGAATCTCAACAACAAGGTTTGTGGCACATGTACTTTGATGGAGCTTTCTCTAAGGAAGGATCTAGAGCAGGAGTTATTTTTGTGTCCCCATCAGGTATGACTTTCAAATACTCTTTTATGTTAGCTTTCCAGTGTACAAATAACACAGCTGAATATGAAACTTTGTTATTGGGGCTTGAAGTTGCTAAGAAGAGTGGAATTCAGTTGTTAAGAGTATTTGGGGATTTAGAGTTGGTGGTCTCTCAAATAAGGTCTAAATATGCATCCAAAAATGATCATTTGAAAACATATAAACATGTTATTTGGGATGTGATTGAGCATTTTTGTGCATTTTCTATTAACTGGATAGAAAGATCAAAGAATATCATGGCTGATTTTTTAGCTAATGTTGCATTAAATAATGATGATGTAACATTAACCAGTGTGTCTACAATTGAGATAAATGCTAGGCCTGCTATTTCTGATAATGTATATAACTAGCAAGTATTTGCAGATGATGAAAATATTCTTAAAATCATACAGTACATTGATGATTATGATGGATATAAAATTGATTGCAATGCATTATTAGAAGTGGTGGAGAATAGAGAAATGGTGTTTGGAAGTGACATGGTCCATTTGGAAACCAATGAAATCCCCAAAGGATTGGTAGAATTGGAAGGTATGTTCAGTCACAGTGATAGTCATTTGCATCAATAGTCAACCACCAAATTAGAATAATTGGAGGAGGTGAACTTGGGGACTCAATCACTCCCTAAATTGGTATATATTGGGAAGAGCCTTTCTCCCCATATAAATACCAACCTTATTAATTTACTAAGAAAATACAAACATGTTTTTGCTTAGTCTTATGATCACCTAAAGGCATATAGATAGGACCTATTTCAACATGAAATTCCTTTGCATTCAGATGCTAAGCCTTATCGATAGAATAAAAGACCTATCAACCCCCTTTTAGAGACTAAGATGCAACAAGAACTAATCAAGTTGAGAGAGGGGGGGATTATTAAGCCTATAAGACATTCTTCATGGGTGTCCAATTTAGTCCCTATTAGAAAAAAGAATGGGGACATAAGGCTTTGTGTTTATTTTAGAAACTTAAATGTTGCTTCCTTGAAAGACAACTATTCTTCCCCCAATATGAAGGCAATGTTGCAAAGAGTAATTGGTTGTGATCTATTGTCTATGATGAATGGATTCTCAGGATATAATAAGGTTTTGGTAAAAGAGCTTGAATGATTTAAGACTGCTTTTACCACCCCTTGGAGGACATATGTATATGTGAGAATGCCATTTGGTCTAAAAAATGTTGGAGCTACTTTTCAAAGAGAAATGGATGTAGCTTTCAAGGAATTTATCAATATCATCATGGTTGTGTACCAGGATGATTTAACATGTTTCTCTAAAAGGGAAGATGACCACTACAGTCACTTGGAAAAAATTTTCAGTAAAGATCTCGAGTTTGGTGTTTCCCTAAACCCCAAAAAGTGTCATTTTGCAATCACTAAAGGGAAGTTGCTTGGGCATATTGTCTCCAAGGAAGGGGTTAGAATAGACCCTAAAAGGATCAAAGCCATAAAAAATGTACCTGAGCCAAAGAATGTCAAAGGCATTCAGTCTTTCTTGGGCAAGGTAAATTTTGTCAGACGATTCATTGCTAATTTTGCTGAAATAGTTAAACCTATTGTTAAGTTTCTTAAGAAAGATGCAAAGTTTTCTTGGGATGAAGAAGCTGCAAAAGCTTTTGATAAAGTTAAAAGGGCTATTCAGGAGGTACCAGTGTTGAAGTCCCCTGATTACAGTAAGCCCTTTTCATTATTCTCTTTTGCTTCATATCACACAATGGCAACACTCTTGATTCAAACAGATGAGGGATATGAACACCCTATTGCTTTTTATAGATAGTCTCTACAAGCTGCAGAGTTGAAATATGAAATCATGGAAAAACAAGCATATGCCTTAGTTAAAGTTGTAAAAGCATTTAAGCTATATCTTGTAAATGCACAAATAGTTGCTTATGTCCCACATGTGATTGTCAAGGACATTTTATCTCAGTTTGAAGTCACTGGTAAAAGATGCAGGTGGATAACCAGAATACAGGAGTTTGATTTAGAGATTAAGATCACCAAATTAGTGAGAGGACTAGGCCTTGCCAAATTGATGGCTGAGTCAAATCTGATTGATGTTGATGTTAACAATGTTGAAATTGAGAATGTCCTAGTCACAAGTACTGAGACGTAGCCTTGGTATCAGAAGTAGTGCATTTTATGAGGGATGCAACTTGTCCAGAGGGAATGAATCCTAATCAGAGAAGGACATTGAAACTTAAGTCTCAAAAGTATGTCCTTATTCAAGGTGAACTATATTGGCAAAATAGAGGGGGCATTGCTGATGTTCCTAGATAAATCCCAAGCTCAAAGGATGATAACTGAAATGCATAATGGAGTATGTGGATGAAATTACTTGGCCAAGACCACAGCTAGTAAAATAGTCTAGGCTGGATACTATTGGCCCACTTTGTTCAAAGATGCCCATGAGCATGTTTGGAAGTGTGACCCATGCCAAAAATTTTCTTCCAAGTTAAAGTATGAAGGAGCTTTGCCCCTTAACCCAGTTATAGTGGAAGCCCCTTTTGTCCAATGGGGCATTGATTTTATTGGAGAGATAGCTGAGAAGTTAGGAAGAGGTCACAAATGGATCATAGTGGCCACTGATTACTTTACTAAGTGGATTGAGGCTATACCTACTAAAAGAGCCACTAGTAAAGTTGTAATTGAATTTCTGATGGATAATGTCATAACACGATTTGGTGTTCCTATAAAACTGATAATGGATAATTCCATGAGGTTTAGATCATAGGAATTCACTGAATTTTGTACTAGCCATGGAATAATTATGTTTTATTCTTCACCATACCATCCACAAGGTAATGGCCAAGCAGAATCCAATAATAAAAGCCTTTTGAATATTAGCAAGAAAATTCTCAAGGAAAACAAAAGGTCTTGGGATTAGAAACTAAAATTGGCCCTATGGGCAGACATGATTACTATTAAGAAAGCAATCAGTGTATCACCATTTGAATTGGTCTATGGTACACAAACTAGGGTGCTAGTCAATAACCTTCTCCCTGTATATGTCATGCCCAAACTCTTGGGCACGACCGGGATAAATTTTTTTTTAAAATCACAACTAAATAACATTAAAATGCTAATATGAAATGCACTAGCAAGTTTTGTCTTAACTATGTTTGGATTAACTTAAACCACTATCTCAAGTAAATGAAAATAATTTAAAATTTAAATGCGGAATACTAAATGAATAGTTTTATTATTTCATCAAAATTAGACAATAGATTAATTAAATCACAACTCTCTAAAATATTAATCTTCAATAAGCTTTAATTGCTTTAAGGATCTAATTAAATTAGTCCTAGCACTTTGTTTATAATGTCTAAAATTTATTTTAATCAATAATTAAAAAGTGTTTAAACTAAACCATCTAAGGAGTTAATTAAATTAATAATGGAATTTGTTCTATAGGGTTTAATCTCATAAACCTATATCTAGGTGAGCTAAAATTATTTTCTCATAGCCAAAATAGCTCACCCAATTTTTATTATAAAATCTCTAAAAGATTATTCTTCATAAATAATTTAAATTTAAACATATATATATATATATATATATATATATATATATATATATATATATATATATATATATATATGTATATTTTATAAACCCATATGATTATCAAAACATAATTAAAATGCAAATCACCTTGTAAAATAAATAATTTTGCATTGTGTCCCATTCATATTCATAACTCCCCCTCTCTCTCTCTCTCTCTCTCTATATATATATATATATATATATATCTATTTATATATATATGTACATATATATATATACATATGTACATATATATATACATATGTACATATATATATATACATATATATATATATATATGTATATATTTGTACATATATATATATATATATATATATATGTATATATATATATGTATATATATATATATATATATGAATACATGTGTTTTTCACTTAATACAATATAACAATGAACCCTAATTTTTATTTATATATCATTGCCCCTTTTTATTTCTTCCATATCTTATTTTCCACATTACCCTATCCCTAACCGGGCTAGGGTTTTATTTCAACTTTTTTTTGTTTCATGAATAGTGTAGGGGCGAGGGATGACAAGTGGCGACCATTGAGAGTAGTGGCGGAGTTTTGTTACAGGCAGCGATGAGCATCCAGGTGCCGCTCACTATGGGAAACCACAGTGGCGATGACCATTGTGGTCGCCCATAATGGCGGTCGGCCGTGTCGACCACTGTGTTAAACATAGCGGTTTGGCCCGCCGTCCACTGTGTTTAACACAGTGGCTCAGCCCTGGTTCAGCCTTGAAACCCTTATGCAATGAGTTTTTTTTTTAAATAATAATTTTGTTTATTAATGTTTAATAAATTCTATATATATATATATTTTTGTATATATTTGTATATATATATATTAATGTTTGATAATTTTCTAATTTTATGTTTTAAATGCATAAAGGGAATGAATAAATTTCTTACTTTTCAAAATATCCTATACACAACAAAGGTTATTTTTCAGAAATATAGAAAACTAAAACCAGAAATACTTATTTCTTTTCTGCATTATAGCATAAATAAATATTACATTTCTTTAAAACATATTTCCAAGACATTATCGTCACTTTACAAATAGGTCTCTCATTTCTAATAAATGAGGAAAATAATAAATATATTTCCAAATATTTTTTTGCAACAAATAACTCCAGCCACACCTACTTGTCCTAATCTTTTCTTCCAACAACCTACAATAAATCAAAAGCTATGACCATGGAGTGCTCACCTCCCAGCCTAGGCTAACTAGTAGCCACCCCCGAGCTTGGAGAACCAAGCCCTAGATAGGTAACACACATGCAACATAACAAAGAAGGGGAAACAATCACAAACATATTCCCAACCAAGGCTACACTACACCACACAATGTGGTGCCTTTACACGGGTGGTAGTGGACCAAATACACTGAGGAGACTGCAAGTATAGTAAAACTCAAGGCCACATCATGGAAAACAATGATACATCATAAGTATAACAACCCCACAACCTTATGCCCCCCAAGGCATTCATGCCTTATTTCCTTCCTCATGACCCCCAAAGCATTCATGCCTTATTTCCTTCCTTATGACCCCCAAATGCATAAACAAGTCATGCAGCAAGGGTTACATAGGAATCCCTTAAGATCACTCTCTTAACGAGAGCCTCTCACTCAAGGGCTATCAAACTTCTACCACCCACAAGACCATCCTCTCTCCCAAGAGTAGGAGGTCTTGGTTACTCCCAAAACACAGAATATACAGAAGAGTAAAATGTAGAACACAAAAAAGAAAATTCATAGGGGAAAATACAAGAAACAAGCCTTTTCCAGACAAGCAATTCCTTTCAACATAACATGCAATATAAAAACAATACAAGAGAAATTTAACCAACCTTCAACTGTCCAAAGGTATGCTAGATTAGTTGAGGATGAGCAGCCCAATTCCACAATCCCTTGCTTCTCTACCCTTAGCCAATTTCCTAAAACCAAATTTATCTTTTCTTTCAAAATTCCTTGTCTCCAAAAATGGAGAGTAGGTGATTACCCACAAAATCTCTCATTCTTGCCTAAGAAGACCTTAGTGAGAGTTCTCACAAGTTTCTAAAATTGAAAAAGGAAAAGTCAGAAAAAGATCCAAAGGAATCTCTCATCAAAAAGGAAAGTTAACAACTTAGGTGATGCCTTCTAATTTTTAATTTTCGCTCAACTTAGGAAACCCACTTTTTAGGGTGTCTAAATGGTCACACGGGAGTTGGTACATGCCTAAAATTACTCCTAACCCTTAGGTATACCTTATGGGCTTTAGAAAACACTTTTAAACTACCCCTAGGAGTCCATTTAACCCTTTTTAAACCTATCTAAAGTTAGTTTTTGGTTCAAACCTAAATTGACCACCCTGAAGATTTTCTATCCTAGAAAAATATAGAACCACATTAAATTAATTAAAAAAGATATGGTTAAACAACTCCCTCCAAGAGACAATTCAAAAATCAAAACACAAATCAACACATGTGTCAAGTGACACAATAAAAATACTTTTACGAAATTATACATGAAATTTTTTCTCTTGTTGGATTTATACAATTACATAAATTCAATCTAACACACATGCAACATCCACTTTCACAAATAAAATACTATACAAATGGGGTGTTGTCTCTCCAAATAGACAAACCCTGGTTTTACAAACGTACATAGGTCTAGGTTTGGTTCTCCATAATATTTCCATGGTCACATGGATAATTTTCCCACACATATCAATTACACATTAGTAATTCCAAATAACCTCATATAATATAAAACACATGAATAAGAATACATATCAAACACTCTACATACAATATACCTTTAAACAAATCAATACATCTTACATCCAAACAACTCCACATAAGTAGTTATCATAATTGTCATAATTTTGATCCACACATAAAACATGCATCCTATTTCTATCATCATAGTAAAGTCCTACAAATCCAATAATGACATATATCATCTCAAATTTATCCTATTCTAGAATCATGCAGAGTTCTATATCATAAAGCATATAAATGAAGCATCAACATATAGCAATGCTATCCAAATCATGGAATCATATAAGTTCTAAATCCATAATGTATAAAAATAAAGCATCCATAATAGTCTCAACATAAAAATCACTGAAATGCTAGGCTGAGTCAGGGTAGGTCCTCACACCCTCCCCCTCTAGGCATGAACTTCTTCTTGGAGTTCATCAAAAAGATTGGGGTACTCAGATCTCATACGTGCTATGTCCTCCCATGAAGCCGTAATGTCATCATAGCAATCCCACTAGGCCCTAACCTAGTCCAGCTCTTAACCTCGAAGGGCCAACATCCAATGTGCCAAAATGCGAATGGGCTCCAAAGCTAGCTGCCCGTCCGACTCCACCTGCAAGGCATCCCAATCTAAAATATGAGACTCATCATAGATATACTTCCTCTAAACTGATACATGAAACACATCATGGATGCATGACAAGCTAGGTGGCAATGCTAAATGATAGGAAACTGGTCCTATCCTCTCAAGGATCTCAAATGGTTCTACAAAGTGAGGTGCAAGCTCAGAACCCTTTCTGTAATGAATTGGACTCTTATGCGGTCTCACTCTTAAGAAAACTCTATCTCCAACCAAGTAGCTATGATCTATCCTCTTCACATCTACATATTTATTTTGTCTATCCTATGCCTCTCTAAGATGGTGCCTAATCAAATCCACCTATTGTTCCATATCTTGAACTATCTCAGGACTAATAGCAACTCTGTCCTCTATGTGGTCCCAACTCAACGGTGTCCTATAAGGCCTACCATATAATGTCTGATAGGGTGGCATCCCCAAAGAAGTGTGATGCCCATTGTTATAGGAAAACTCCACTAAGGGAAGGTACTCTTCCCATTTGGCCTGATGATCCATGATGTACATGCAAAGCATATCCTCTAACACCTAGTTAACCCTCTCTGTCTGAGCATCCATTTTTGGATGGTATGTTGTACTGAAGTTGAGCTTAGTGCCCATAGCTACCTGTAATGCCTTCCAAAAGGAAGAAGTGAAGAGGGAATCCCTGTTAGAAATAATCTTGCATGGAATGCCATGAAGTCTAACAATGTCTCACAAGAACACTTGTGATATTGTTGGAGCTGTGAAGGTAGTCCGAACTAGTGAAAAGTGGGCCACTTTGGTCAACTTGTCAACTATCACCAAGATGGCATCATGATGACGTGATGACATAGGAAGACCAATGATGAAATCCATGGATATAGTATCCCACATCCACTCTGGTATAGCATAAGACTAGAGTAACCCACCTAGATGGCAGTGCTCCACCTTGACTCTCTAACACTCGAGGCATCGGGCTACTAACTTAGTAATGAGTTGCTGCATTCCTAGCCAATGATATAACTATCTCAAGTCAACATGCATCTTCTTGACTCTTAGATGTGTTGCATAAGGAGCTCTATGAGCCTCCATGACAATGAACTCTCATAAACCCCCGGAAGAAGGTACATAGATGCACCCTCTATGGCGTAATAGTCCATTGGACTCCAAGGAATAATCCACATATTTCCCTTCTAGAGTATCTTGAGATCGTATCACCTGACAAACCTCTGAATAACATCCATCCTCTGGCAACTGCTGTAGTATATGGTCTCTCCAATCTGTGCCCATAGATATGGTGTATACCTCATGACATCTCCTACTCAAAGCATCAACAACTACATTTTCTTTCCCTTTGATGTAGTGAAAGTCAAAATCATACTCACAGAAGGACTCCATCCATCTCCTCTGTCATGCATTAAGGTTTGGCTGAGTGAATATGTACTAAAGACTCTGATGGTCTGAATGAAGCTCAAAATGATGACCCAAAAGGAAGTGTCTCCACCTCACAAGTGCATCCACTACTGCTGCAAGCTCAAGGTCATGAGTAGGGTAGTTAAACTCATGAGTTTTAAGTTTCCTAGACTCAAAATCTATAGCCCTACCATCCTGCATAAGAACTACTCCTAAACCCTCTAGGGAAGCATCTATGCAAATCATGAAGTCATATGAGGGATCTGGTTCTACAAGGATAGGTGCACTAGTAAGTGCCTTTTTGAGTTCCTGAAAGGCCCTTTCACACTTCTTTGTCCACTCAAATTTCTTCCCTTTACGCTAAATAGAAGTAATAGGATGTGCGACTCTACAGAATCCCTCTACAAAGTGTCAGTAATAACTTGCTAAGCCCATGAAGCTCCTAACCTCTGTCACACTGGTTGGTGCTGGCCAATCCATAATAGCTCTGATCTTGGATGGGTCTATTGAGATCCCATCATCGAAAATAATGTGCCCAAGGTACTTGACCTCTGATTGAAAGAAAGCACACTTTGACAAGCTGCCAAACAACTGATTATCCCTCAAACAATGCAAAACATGTCTCAGGTGCTCCTCATGCTCTTTCTCATTCTGAGAATATATCAATATATCATCGAGGAACACAATCACAAAGTGGTCCAAAAATGTGCAGAATACCCAATTCATGAGGCTCATAAAAATAGCTAGAGCATTCATAAGATTGAATGGAACCATGGTGAACTCGTAGTGGCCATATCTAGTGCAAAATGCAGTCTTCTAGATATCACTTTCCACTATTCTCAACTGATGGTATCCTGACTTTAGATCAATTTTGGAAAATACTTTGGGACCCTGAAGTTGGTCGAATAAATCATCAATTTTGGGCAAAGGATATCGGTTTTTGATGGTTACTTTGTTCAACTGATGATAATCCATGCATAATCAGAGAGATACATCCTTCTTCTTCACAAAGATTATTGGTGCACCCCAAGGGGATACTCTAGGATGAATGTGCCCCTACTCTAGGAGTTCCTCAAGCTGCATCTTAAGCTCATTAAGCTCATTTGTGTTCATCCTATAAGGTGCTTTGGAAATTGGCTCAGCTCCTGGTACAAGGTCTATATGAAAGTCAATCTCTCTACGGGGTGGCATTCCTAGTAGCTCTGAAGGAAACACATATGCATATCCCTTAAGGATAGGATGGTCATCAATTGATGTTTCCTTTTTGTCCTCTTCCCCTCTATCACTGATAGTGATGGCAAATAACTAACATCCCTTTTGTATGCTCCGCTTAAGCTACATTGTGGAAATCATATGAAGAGACATGGGTCTCTAAATCCCTATGATTACTATGGGTGAACCATGATCATTCTCACACTCGATCTTTTTCAGGTGGCAATCCATCTTGGCTCTATGGGCATAAAGCTAATCCATGCCAAGTATGATACCATAAGATCCAAGTGGTGTAACTCTAAGGTCTACTAGGGTGGTGGTATTGCCAATCTGAAGCTGACATGCCCTAACCTTTGATTCCACTGACACTCTAGCCCCTGAAGCTAACTCCACTTCCCAACTGACACCCTATCTAGTTGCCACTAGCCCATAATGCTCCACAACCAATGGAGATATAAAGGAGTCAGTAGCTCCTGAATGAAATAATATAAATACACTGTTACCTCTGATCATACCTGTAGCCTCAATGACTATGGCCTAGTGCTCTGCTTAGTAGTTGTCAACTGCTACAAAGACTCTATGGGACCTACCCATATCTCCAACTATAGGCTCTAATGCTGCCATCCTCTAATTCCCTACCATCTGACCCTGAGGACACTCTCTCACCATGTGCCCCATGGCTCCACATGTGAAATAAGCACCACGTGCCTGAAACTGGATGCCCTAAGGCCTAGAAAATGACCATCCCCTATCCTACTAGAACCACTATACCTACCCCTGGAGGATTGTTGAGTCCTCACCGGAGGTGTGTAAGGAACCTAAGATCATTGATCTCACCTCTAACCCTGAGACTACCACTGCTTGGGCTTTGCACCCTGCTGATTCTGTGGAGGCCTCTACCTCTGGTTCTATTGTGACTGTTGCAGAGGGGGGGGGTTTGGAGAACCCCTATGTGTTTCTATTATTTCCCTTCCAATGGGGTTTCTAAAACCCATATGTCTGGGGTATAGGGTTTCAATTCTAGAACCGATCCCTGGTATCCTGTGGCCTGACTTGAATCTCCTCTACTATCAGTGTCTTCTCCACGACAACTCAAAGGCTCCCTGGAGTGGACATCCTCACTAGTCCTGCTATGCCAGCATTTAGCCCTCTAATGAAATGGTTGACGAGAAGCTTCTTGTCTTTCAGGTAGTCCACGTAGGGCAAAGGCCCTGAAGAATTTGCTCTCGTACTAGGTCACTAAGAGACCCTTCTACTGGAGGTCATGTAACTCATCTATCCTACGCTGTCTATAATGCTCTGACAAGTACCTCTCCCTAAACCTCTTTGTAAAAATCTCCCATGTGAGAGTATCAGCAACTAAACCACACTTGTATTCCTCCTGTCACCACCAGGTGGAGGTCATCCCTCTCAATAGGTGGACTGCTACATGTGCCTTTAGATTTCTCTTATAAGAGTGCAATACAAAGCACCTATCAAGGCTCAATAGCCAAGCCTCAGCTTCTACCCTATTGGTAGATCCCCCAAAAGATGGTGGCTGGAGGCATATAACCTCCCTGATAAGATCTCCTGGATCCTGACGTGATCTCTCATAATATACTGGCTTTGCCACTGGAGGTGGTCCTGGTAGGTGCACAGACTCTGGCTCATTCCCACCCTGACTGTCTATGGGAATAGGAGGTGGACTCTTGCTTCATTCCCTATCTGTTGATCTATGACTCCCTGAGTTCTGATTTTCAACATGATGATCCCCAGCTGGAAACCTATCCTGGACTATACCAATCAGGTTCTAGAGTGCTTCTAAGATGTTTCAGTTTGGGTCAATTGACTATTCGGGAGGAGCCTCTGGGTTCACTTCCGGAACCGATTCCTCCCTATCTACCTCTTTACGTGCTATGCATACATGCCTAGGACCCCTTCCGTGCTTGCGAGCTTGTCGCGTAGTTGGAGGCATCCTTAAGAGAAAAAAATAAAAAATAAAAAATAAAATAAATTAAATTAAATAACTAACTCCTTTAAAAAAATATTTAATTAATTAAATTTAAATATCCTAGAAAATTAATAAAATAAATTTAATTAAATAATTAAAGCGAAACGTAATGGAGAAAGGTTCCTAGTGTTGGTAACCTAGCTTTGATACAAAAATGTCATGCCCAAACTTTTGGGCATGAATGGGATAATTTTTCTTTTTTAAATCACAACTAAATAACATTAAATTGCTAATATGAAATGCACTAGCAAGTTTTGTCTTAACTATGTTTGGGTTAACTTAAGCCACTATCTCAAGTAAACGAAAAATAATTTAAAATTTAAATGTGGAATACTAAATGAATAGTTTTATTATTTCATCAAAATTAGACAATAGACTAATTAAATCACAACTCTCTAAAATATTAATCTTCAATAAGCATTAATTGCTTTAAGGATCTAATTAAATTAGTCCTAGCACGTTGTTTATAATGTCTAAAATTTATTTTAATCAATAATTAAAAAGTGTTTAAACTAAACCATCTAAGGAGTTAATTAAATTCATAATGGAATTTGTTCTATAGGGTTTAATCTCATAAACCTATATCTAGGTGACCTAAAATTATTTTCCCATAGCAAAAATAGCTCACCTAATTTTTATTATAAAATTTCTAAAAGGTTATTCTTCATAAGTAATTTAAATTTAAACATTTTTTTTTATTTTTTATAAACCCATATGATTATAAAAACATATTTAAAATGCAAATCACCTTGTAAAATAAATAATTTTACATTGTGTCCCATTCATATTCATAACTCTCTCTCTCTCTCTCTCTCTCTCTCTCTCTCTCTCTCTCTCTCTCTCTATATATATATATATATATATATATATATATATATGAATAAATTTGTTTTTCACTTAATACAATATAACAATGAACCCTAATTTTTATTTATATATCATTACCCCTTTTTATTTCTTCCATATCTAATTTTCCACATTACCCTAGTGCTAACCAGGCTAGAGTTTTATTTCATTTTTTTTTGTTTCATGAATAGCGCAGGGGCGAGGGATGATGAGCAGCGGCCATGGGGAGTAGTGGCACAGTTTTGTTATAGTTGGCGGCGAGTGTCTGGGCGCCACTCACGGTGGGAAACCACAGTGGCGGCGACCACTATGGTTGCCCACAGTGGCAGCCCTTGGGCCATCCACTATGATTGCCCACAGTGGCGGCCAACTGCGCCAACCACTGTGTTAAACATAGTAGTTCAGCCCACTGTCCACTGTGTTTAACACAGTAGCTCAGCCTTGGTTCGGCCCCAAAACCCTTATGCGATGAAAAAAAAATTTATTTGATTTTTTCAAATTTTTTTTTTTGTTTATTAATGTTTAATAAATTATATATATATATATATATATATATATATTTGTATATACATTTATATATATATAAATTAGTATGTTTTTTTTTTTAATAAATGAAACTCATTTAAACATATTTATATGTAAATAAATTTGTTTATATATATATATATATATATTAATTGTATATTAGATCTATGGCATTTTCTTTGTAAATAAATGTTGATATTCTTTTATTTTGAAACATTTTAATAGACAAGTTAAATTCATCAGATTTAAAATACATGGACATATTTCTTTCTATTTTAAATGCCTTGCAGCTAAAATTAAAATTAGTTACTTAGTTAATCCTTAGATTTATTTTCTACAAGTAATTAAAATTGACAGAAGTATAAATGTTTAAACAACAACTATTTAAATAGGCTATTATTTACAATAGATAGAACATTTAGCTTTAAAATTTAATTTCTGCAAAAAGTGTAAATAACAAAATCAAGCAAACTTAAAACAACAACTAATTAAATCTATGCTTTATTAAATAAATCCTTAGAGATGACGATAATATTCTTTTAGATTTTATTTTTTGCAACTAAATAAATGACTGATTTAAATAACTAAATTTGCACCTCCATGTACAGATCTAAATTTTAGATTTTATTTCTAGCCTACTACATGCATTCAAAGTTATTTCATTTCTTTTCTAATTTTATGTTTTAAATGAATAAAGGGAATGAATAAATTTCTTTCTTTTCAAAATATCCTATATACAACAAATGTTATTTTTCAGAAATATAGAAAACTAAAATCAGAAATACTTATTTCTTTTCTGCAGTATAGCATAAATAAATATTACATTTCCTTAAAACATATTTCCAAGACATTATCGTCACTTTACAAATAGGTATCTCATTTCTAATAAATGAAGAAAATAATAAATACATTTCCAAATATTTTTTGCATCAAATAACTCCAGCCACACCTACTTGTCCTAATCTTTTCTTCCAACAACCTACAATAAATCAAAAGTTATGACCATGGAGTGCTCACCTCCCAGCCTAGGCTAACTAGTAGCCACCCCCGAGCTTGGAGAACCAAGCCCTAGATAGGTAACACACATGCAACACAACAAAGAAGGGGAAACAATTACAAACATATTCCCAACCAAGGCTACACTGCACCACACAATGTGATGTCTTTACATGGGTGGTAGTGGACCAAATACCCTGAGGAGACTGCAAGTATAGTAAAACTCAAGGCCACCTCATGGAAAACAATGATACATCATAAGTATAACAACCCCACAACCTTATGCCCCCCAAGGCATTCATGCCTTATTTCCCTCCTTATGACCCCCAAATGCATAAATGAGCCATGCAACAAGAGTTACATAGGAATCCCTTGAGATCACTCTCTTAATGAGAGCCTCTCACTCGAGGGCTATCAAACTTCTACCACCCACAAGACCATCCTCTCTCCCAAGAGTAGGAGGTCTTCATTACTCCCAAAACACAGAATATACACAAGAGTAAAATGTATAACATGAAATAAATTTTCATAAGGGAAAATATAAGAAACAAGCCTTTTCCACACAAGCAATTCCTTTCAACATAACATGCAATATAAAAACAATACAAGTAAAATTTAACCAACTTTCAACTACCCAAAGGTATGCTAGATTAGTTGAGGATGAGCAACCCAATTCCACAATCCCTTGCTTCTCTACCCTTAGCCAATTTCCTAAAACCAAATCTATCTTTTCTTTCAAAATTCCTTGTCTCCAAAATTGGAGAGTAGGTGATTACCCGCAAAATCTCTCATTCTTGCCTAAGAAGACCTCAGTGAGAGTTCTCATAGTTTTCTAAAATTGAAAAAGGAAAAGTCAGAAAAAGATCCAAAGGAATCTCTCATCAAAAAGGAAAGTTAACAACTTAGGTGATGCCTTTGAATTTTCAATTTTCGCTCAACTTAGGAAACCCACTTTTTAGGGTGTCTAAATGGTCACATCGGAGTTGGTACATGCCTAAAATTACTCCTAACCCTTAGGTATACCTTATGGGCTTTAGGAAACACTTTTAAACTACCCCTGGAGTCCATTTAACCTTTTTTAAACCATTTGATGTTAATTTTTGGGTCAAACCTAAGTTGACCACCCCAAAGATTTTCTACCCTATAAAAATATAGAACCACATTAAATTAATTGAAAAAGCTATGGTTAAACAACTCCCTCCAAGAGACAATTCAAAAATCAAAACATAAATCAACATGTGTCAAGTGACACAATAAAAATACTTTTACGAAATTATACATGAAATTTTGTCTCTTGTTGGATTTATACCAATACATAAATTCAATCTAACACACATGCAACATCCACTTTCACAAATAAAATACTATACAAACGGGGTGTTGTCTCTCCAAATAGACAAACCCTGGTTTTACGAACGTACATAGGTCTAGGTTTGGTTCTCCATAATATTTCCATGGTCACATGGATAATTTTCCTGCGCATCTTAATTACACATTAGTAATTCCAAATAATCCCATATAATATAAAACATGTGAATAAGAATACACATCAAACACTCTGCATACAATATACCTTTAAACAAATCAATACATGTTACATCCAAACAACTCCACATAAGCAATTATCATAATTCTCATAATTTTGATCCACACATAAAACATGCATCCTATTTCTATCATCATAGTAAAGTCCTACAAATCCAATAATGACATATATCATCTCAAATTTATCCTATTCTAGAATCATGTAGAGTTCTATATCATAAAGCATATAAATGAAGCATCAACATATAGCAATGTTATCCAAATCATGGAATCATATAGGTTCTAAATCCATAATGCATAAAAATAAAGCATCCATAATAGTCTCAACATAAAACTCACTGAAATGCTAGACTGAGTCGGGGTAGGGCCTCACAGTATATAAATTCCTACAAGCTGAGGAGTTCGAGTTGTCGGAACCCATGGAAGATAGAATGTTTTAGATGGTGGAAGTGGAAGAAATCGGGACTCTGGCTCATAAAAGAAACTTGAAGATTCAGTTGCAGTACAAATATCTTTTTGATAAAAGAACCACATCAAGGAAGTTTCAAGTTGGTGACATGGTTCTTCAATGGAATGCAAGAGGACAAGATAAGGGCAAGCACAAAAAATTTGAGTCACTGTGGATAGGCCCTTCTATTATCTGTGATATTAATGGAAAAGACTCATATTTCTTACAAAAAATGAATGGTGAGGTACAGGAATTTCCAGTGCATGGACAATTCCTAAAGTATTACTTCTCTTAAGTTTGTTACAAGTCCATGCACAATAGGTTATAGTCTGTACATATTTAGGTTTGTTTTTGTTGGTTTTTTTGGGCTTGTTTTTGGTCTGTTTTCCAAAGTTTTCTATTTTCTTATGTTGCTCTCACATCCAACCATCCCCAATTAGAGCCACTATTGTCACTATTTTGATATTGGGTTTATTTTCCTTTCAATCCATTGTTTTGTCAGGTTTTCAGTGCCTTGTTGGTTCCTTAGAGTTATTTTTTTCCAAAGGGTTTAGGGTTTTGTACTTTGAAATTTTGCATGTATGAAGTTTCTCCTTATATTTCCTTGTTACTTTTTCCACTTAAGTGGAAGGATTAGTCCATCATGTGAAGAGGGGCCATTTTTTAGGTTTTATCCTAGGTGGGTTATGATTTTTCTTAATTTTCTACCTTTTCCTAAGTCTTTTATGTTCCTTGTCTGGTCTCTTAATCATCGTGCAAGTTCTTGTTGATCCTGTGGATATTGCTATACCATAAAGAGAATTTGTGTGAAGGTTACCCTTCACAAAATAGTGACCAAGTGAATGGGACCCTCATTTCCTTAAATTCTTTTTGCATATGCTAAAGTGTGGGTAGGTTCGAAAGAGATCTACGGCGGTCACTGTTTCGTAGTGCGAAGGTGCATGATGTTTACCCTTCATGGAGTAGCGACTAATAGTGGGACCTACTTTTTGAGAATATTTCTATGGGTGTTAAAGTGACCATAAGTTTGATGATCATCAAGTGTTGTCGCTACTCCGCAATGTGAAGGTGTCTAAAGTTTACCCTTCGCGGAGTAGCGACTGATGAGTCGGCAATCTGGGTGGCAATAAGTTGGTGAGTCCCAATGAGGTGGTAAAACATGTGGTATAACAGGTGGAGATTCTTGCGGGGCAGTTTTGCCAAAAAGGAGAATGATCCAGTCACCCAAAAGACATGTGGTTGTCATAAGGTGGAAACTGGTATACTTGTGAGCAAATGAATGGATGACAAGTGGATACACCTGGCAAGAACTCACAGACTAAATAATTGGAGGTAAAGGGCCCACTTTGATAGTTAAAGGGGTTAAAAGGCAGATGAGTTTCATGGAGATCTAGGGCCATCATTGGCCCACTGCTGGAAGTTGTGCGTAGTTTAAGGTCCGTAGCGAAAAACTATTTGCAGTCATGGTGAGATAAAGGTTAAGGGCAGGTGGTCAAGGTGAACAATAAAGATCGAGTGGTTAAGTGAAGATCTGATGATTGTCACTACACCATGAGATGGAGATGTGCAATGTTTAAGTTCAATGCTTTAGTGACAAACCACCAATGGCCAATCCAGAAAATAGTTAGCAGATGGCAGTTAGTGCTCATCGGTTAAGGTAAAGTTATCTAGGGAAGGTAAAGGTTAGACAAGTTTCATAGAGATCTACGATAGTCATTGAGTCACAAGGTTAAGATGTGTGGTGTTTAAGGACTATGACCTAGTGACAAGCTGTTATTGGCAAGCATAGGTAACAGTTAAGACCGAGTGTCAAGGGGTAAACAACTATGGTGAGATAAAGGTCGATCTAGTTCCGCAGGATGTCAGGGTTGTCGCTATCCAATGACATGAAGGTATGTGAAGTTTAAGGTCCACGTGTCAGTGACAAAAGGAAAAGTAGTTTTAAAAGGGGACTAGTTATCCATTGGTGCCAAAATTTGAAATTATGAAAATTGATGTTACCGCGTTGTAACAACCCTCAAGAAGTTGGGGATGAAAATGATTTGTAACCTCTTTGAAGAGGGAATTACGGTTGTAACAAAATATTCCTAGGAAAGTATGAAGCTTGTTCACATCCATATACTTATAAATGGATACCAGGACTTTGAAAAAGGGGATCACAAGAGTTTTGTAAGAAAGCTCTGGCAAAATATATTTAGGGTTTTCTGGTTTTTTGGAGATCACTCTGAGTTATGTAGAATTTGATGGAGAATATTAATATATAGACTAGGACATTTTGAGTCTTGATTCCTGTTGGCTTCTTATTTGTATGATTGATTACTATTGTGATTAAATAATCTAGGATTGTTTGATTAAATAAGTTGCAAGGCAATTTATGAAAATGTTTTAGGTTGTTCTCTCAAGGAGAGAAATTAAAAATACTTAAATCCTTTTCATTTGTAATAGTTATTCTGCTTGAATTTGATGGTCGGGTTTAGCATAAGGTGAAAATTTATATATGTCAAGCATATATAGATTTAGTTAAGTGAATGTAAATGGCATGTATGTGAATTTCTTCTATCAGTTCTTGTCCAATTTTGAATGACTCTGAAGCCCAGATAAGGCACTAGTATAGCTTGTCATAGTTCATGACATTCTTGATGGTCAATAAAAAATGAATACAAGTCTTTCTTTTATGTTCAGTTATGTTCAAAGTGATAGGGTTTGCAGAGGTTGGCACTGGTTTTTTTGGTAAGTCTTTAATTGTAGTTGTGAAAGAATGAACACAAAGGGTATACCCATATAAGCTAAGTGGAAGCTTAAAGTGTAGAAGTTTTATGTATAAACCTTGTTATATGTTGTCTTTTGTTTCTATTTTCTATTGTTTCTCTCCATAAGAAACACAGGCTTGAGAATTCTTGCAGAGAGGATAAGGAAATCAGAATTCGAGAACAACAGTCCCAACACTTCTAAAAAAATAAAAGGGTAAACCCATCCAACCCCAAAGCCTTATCTAGATTGATGGCAAAAATAGCACATTTGACTTCTTCTAATGAAAAAGGAGACATCAACATCCTATTATCCTGAAGGGACACTAAGGAGGGAATGTCAGAAATAAAATCATTCATAAAATTTCCACCTTCTGAGGATAGCACTAATTTGAAAAACCTAACTGCCTCTAAAGCAATGTCCTCTAATTCTGTTAGTAATTTCCCATTGGGATCCTCTATGTAAGATATCCTATTTCTACTTCTTTTTAAATTTGTGGAAGAGTGGAAGAAATTTGTATTTCTATCCCCATCTGAGAGCCACACTTCTCTAGATTTTTGCCTCCAATATATTTCTTCCCTAGCTAATACTTCCTCAAGTTCTATTCTTAAAGTCTTTAATTCCTCAAATGCATATGTAACCATACCATGATCAAGCACATACCTATTAAGAAATTCAATCATATCTTGAATTCTTTGTTTCTCATGGAAAATGTTCTTAAAATGCGAAGTATTCCACTCTTTAATATTCATCTTCAAGAAGCTTAGCTTCATGGAAATCTAAAACATTCGAGACCTTGAACAGAAAAGATCAGAATCCTGCCATTTCCTAAGAAGGGTCAAGAAGGAAGAATCCCTGAACCACATGGGTTCAAATTTAAAAGAAGACTTAAATGGAGCTTTATCCTCCAAAATACTAAGAGAATCAGAAAATGGTCAAATTCTGACATAGGCAAAATAGAGGAGAAAAACTCAAAATCTGAATCCAACCACTTTTCTAAAAGCAAGAACCGATCTAGTCTTTTTGCTATTTGAGAAAGATCCCTTCACATATTTGTCCAAGTAAAAACCCCATTTAGAGATTTACAATCAAAGAGACCCATGTCAAAAATGAAATTCCCAAAATCTTCCATAATTCTTTTATTTGGTAAAATCTCTCCAACTTTCTCACTTAAGTCTGTTAGGATTCTTGCAGATACTGAGAGGGGGGGCCTGAATCGGTATCTAACCAATTAAACAATTTTCTTAACTTAAAACATGTAGAACATATTAATATTGTATACCAGTAAACAAGAAATAATGCAATAAATAGAGATAACAACCACATGAAAAACACACCATAACACAGTAGTTTAACGAGGAAACCTAGTGTGGGAAAAACCTCGATGGGATTTGTGACCCACAATATTCACTTACTGACCAAGAAGAGAATATTACTGCTACAAGAGGGGCCTGCACATGCAGGAAGGCCAAGTGCCTAGAGCTCATTGCTCAATGACAAAATGGGAAGTCTCACTAACTTACAAAATGGATTATATAAATCCAATGTCTTGTACTACTTCAAAAGCATCTACTATGCCAGATCCAGTATCGGTTTATAGCTCTACTTCATACATAAACCCTTAACCTATAATTTGCATAATAAGTCTGCCTTATTTCACATATATATTTTCTTCCTTCTATTACAAAATATTCTACAATGATCTCTTATATATATGAGTCATTTTACAACTTGCCAAGTCGGCTTACAATGATTTTATAATAATAAACAAAATATATTACAAACAAAATCCCTATCGGCTTCTATGCCGGTATGCTTCCTTTTGCTGCTGGTGGTCTTTGTGCTAGTGTAGAGTCTATCTTTGCCGGTGTCAGTAAATTGTCTTGCTGGTATCATAGGATTGTAAGGTTGCCATCAATGAAAAAACCTTCAATCACCTACAATGTCTCATTGGAGTGTGCATTTGCCAACAATCTCTCCCTTTGGCATTGATGGCAACACTCATGAGAAAAATCCAAAAATTGTCATCCAAAAAGAATCTATCAGTATTGTCTTACCAAAAATGTGTACCAAAAGAATGTGTACACCCCCTAAGTTGATGAGTCATTTTACTGATTATTTTTCTCATTCCACTACTCCCCCTTTAGCATCAATGACAAAGGCTATGAAAGTGTCAATGAGAGTGGTTTCCTACTTCATCCTTGTAACTGGTTGGTTACAATCTGAAAAAGATCTTCCAAAACCAGATTCAAGCTCTCAATGAACTTTTTGCTATCTTTTATTATGGCCTCTATCCTCTGAACTGTACTAGTGAGGTGTTGCATTTTCTCTGCCAGTGTTTTCTATCCTTGAACCAAATCATCAATATTTCTTTCCTTAAGGAGGTGAGGTAATCCAATTTTGGACTAAGTCTCCATTTAAGATCTTTAGCCTTTCCTTTTATTCTTTCTTTGTCTCTTTCCAAATTTAGTAGTTCTTCCTCAAAACTTGTTATTTTCTACTCAAAAACTAAGAATGAATCAGATGAATTAATGAAATTGTCAGCTAGTTGATTTATTTCCTCCTATATTTTGCTGATTTTCTTGTCTATATCAACTGTCAAAAAGTTAGTTTTACATGTATCCCTATACAAAGTTTTGAATTCCTTCAATGTGCTACATAGTTCCGGTAGAAGTGCGTCAAATTGCCTTGTACACTTCTTTATTTCTTCCTCAAAGAATTTGTGTTTTTCCTTCTCTAATCTCTCCTTGAATGCTTCCTCATTTATTTGTTCAGCTGTCACAGTGTTTTTCAAAAATATACTTAGACAAAGTGTCAAGTTGACTCAAAGAATATTTATTATCTACATTACATTTTGGTCCTATCATTTTCAAAATTGGAATGGTGTCATCTATTGCCTTGTAAGCCTGTGAGCTACAATCTGTTATCTTCTTTATGGAATCCAAAAGAACTCCTGTTACATTAGTTGTTTTGAATTATGTACTTGAAGAGCCAACACTCTCTATTCCATCGGTGGGAGCAATATCCTTGCTTGTGGTGACCTCTGGTAGGTCAATTTGTGTTTCCATTTCTTTAAGCAAAGGTTTGTCTTGCTTAGTTGTTGCCAGTGGTACTGACTCTGTGTGAACCTATTGCTATGATGGAGCCTGTTGCTCTACTTGTTGCCTTGTGTTATCATCTATCAGTTTACCTTTTGTACCATCAGTTACCGGTTGCTCATTAGCCATATCTGTCTTCTCAGTTGTATCCTTATCTACCACAATATTGACCTTTTGAGTATCAATGTCCACTGTGTATAATACCTCAGAGTTAGGATTTGTGTCCTCTTGTGGTGTGTCCATGCTCTCACTATCTGGTTGATTATCAGTAGTCATTACCAATGGAGTATTCAGAGGTGGTGGAGATAAGTTATCTTTTATTTTTATGCTAGATGGTCCATGAACCTTTTTCCCTTATCTTTATCCTTCTGATATACTTTGATGTGTTTCGGTTTTCTATATTCTTCCTTCTTTTCCTTCTCTACAAGGAATATGTCTCATGTATTGGCAGTTTCCTCTACAACCTCATTTACTCTACCAACCATAAGTGCTACATGCTGGTCTGCAGTTGAAAATACTAACCGGTTAGCCTATGAGATCAGATCATCTATCTCTTTTGGTGAGTTGATAGGATAAACAACAAGTAGTTTTTCAATTTTCATTTTCTTATCAAGCTCTACAACAGCTTGCCTTCTAGCTTCAAGTCTTTTAAATAGTTCTATCGGTAATTCATCTAAAACTTGCATTAGAAATTTATTGTAAATGTCCAAGTGTAAAATTACACTATTTTCAACTTTCTCCTTGTCATCAACTGATAATGAATCATATAATTTATTGATTTTTTTTAGGTGTCCATCCTCTGTTATTTCATCTAGTAGTTTGTCAATTGGAGCAATGTTTTGTTGAGTCTTCTTCTTAGGTGTTAACTTCTTCTTCTTTGGAGTTATCTTCTTAGCCGGGGGCCTTACTACCTGTTGTTTCTGTCTGGTTCTTCTAGGAGAAGGTGTAGATACTAGTGAAGGTTCTCTTTTCCTCACAACTCTTTTAAATGCAGCTGGCATATCACTTTCTGAAGAAGTTGCTACCAATGAAAGGTGAGTTTCTAGCTATTGTGCTTCTAACTCATCTTCAATGATACCGGTTTGTTTAAGTACATCTTCTTTGATAGCCTTTGCTTGCCTAGATCCTCTTCTTACTATTGCTTCTACCTTCTTTACCCTTTTCTTAGATTGAATTTGATTCTCAATAGTCTCAGCACTGCCAAATAACTTTTCTTTAGGTTCCTTAGGAGCTTCCAAGAGGGCTTTTGCATATGTTTTAAGTATGTGGTCATCAGTTTCATAACCCATTTCAGTAACCCAAATGGTTCTTGGGTTAACTACCTCCATCCAAATCTCATCCTTCTTAATAACAAAGCATGTTTCATCCTTATACTTATTTACAATTGGTTGTGAAAGTTTGATTCTAGTATTCATCTGGGCCTTTAATGCCTAAAAGTATTTATTTATATTCTTTTCTCTATTTTCACCCATGTTATTTAGTAAATCAGACAATTGTTTGCCTACCGGTATATCAAAACCAAGATTCTTATTACCGATATCGGGCACCTATTTTGTTATGTGCAGCATTAAATAGACAAGTAGGTTTCCAAATCTAAATGTCCCCTTTTTGTCTTTCTTAATTTTTCCAAGATTATCAATAAGCTCATCTTTCAACAATTCACACACATCTATTTTGCATTATTCTTGACCATTTCATAGGCACTCTTTATGCATACACTAGAGATTGAGTTTAACTTATTTGCATGTGTGATTTTGAAGCCTAAAATCATGCTAATGAATCTGACATTGATGTCGGTTACATCATTCACTCTTAAAGATCTCTTGTTAGATGTTGCACCTATTAGGTTCATCACCAGGTTGTTTGAGACCTTCTTTGTCTTATCGGGTCTAATACTGGTGGAGGGTAACCCTGTCACAGCCTTTACTGCCTCTTTAGTAATTTTGTGAACTGAATCTAACCAAAAGAATTCACCATGAACCCTGCTTAAAACTATCCTTATAACATCCTTAGGGAAATCCAGAATACTGAGAATTTCAATGAATCCTAGGGTTTCAAGTATTTTGTGTTTAGGTTTCACATTACTAGAATCATCACAAATTATAGTTTTATACATGCTCTTGATTTCCTCATCACCTAGTTCTTCTATGTGACAATGTATGTACATTCTAGGGTCTTCTGCAAAAACTACTCCTTTGGGGATTTGAGAAAATGCACCAACATTATCATCCTTCTTAGCAATTTCAAGAACTAACTGAAATACGAGTCTAGGGAATTTAACCACTTCAACTACAGTAGGGTTTTCCATGAATTCAAGATTAGATGAAGAAGCCATGGATATAAATAACTTTATCTGCCTTAGGAAAGATTGCTTGCTGAATTGCTTTGCTTCTTTGCTCGAAATGTCTTTGCTTGGGAATTTTTGTGCTCTTTCATTGTTTGAATGCTTAGTGAAATGAAATTGGAGCCAAAACACTGATTTATAATGTTATTTTTGCCAACTACCACATTTAATGCTTGTCGGTTAAGCAATGACTTAACTTATCTGTCGGTATAGAAGTAATTTCAACTTCTCACCATCAACCGAGGGAATAATAGCATGTTTCAAATTTGATTTATAAACCCTCAAGTAAATTTTCTTTAGTTAGATGAAGACTCTCCTGCCGGTGGAGTGTTACTCTATTCTACTGGTGGAGGAGTGTTCCTATCACCATTTAGTTCTAATTTCCTGATCCATTGTTTTGAGAATTCTTGCTTAACTTCTTCAACTTTTTCTTTACCTTTCAGACTAGGACCTTTGTTATTTACCGCTGAGGACTTGCTTCTACAAAATTTAGCAATATGTCCAATTTTGTTACAAGCATAACAAGTCACCTTATTTTTCTGAATAGCTTTCCCATATTCTATGCTAGTTTGTGTTTTGCATTGATTAGATAAGTGTCAAAATCTTCCATAAATATAACATCTCACATTCATTCTGCAATTTTCATAATTATGACCAACTTTGTTGCATTTTGAATATTGATCGATGGGTGTATTGGTATTATGATAATTTCTAGATCAACATTGATTTTCTCTATGACCATACTTGTTACAGTTAAAGCATTTTCCATTAAATTATAAGTAGTAGGTTGTCTTACTGGTTTGCCATGATCCTTTGTGTTTACAGCACCAGAGCTTTCACTAGCTTCAAAGCCAAGACCATTAGTGTCACCATTAGGTTTCTGATTCTTCAACAAGACACCAAGTTCTTTTGAGCTTTTCTTGAATTTTTCTTTATGTTGATTTGCAGCAGCAAGTTCTCCTTCCAAGATACCTTTTTGTCTCATGAGCTCATTTGAGTCATTTTGTGCATGCATCAAATCTGTCTTCAACATATCATTTTCATAAATAATTCTTGTGCTTTCATGTGCAACTTCATTCAGTCTTCTAGTCAAGTCTTCTTCATTCTTCTTTATATCTTCAATTTCTTTACAAAATCTCATAGTCATATCCTGCATCTCATTCTTTGTTGTCATGTTTTCTTGTTTCAGCTTATTCGTCAGATCACTAAGAGTTTCCTTTTCATCATTCTCATTTTGCATCTTTCCACAAAGTTCTCTTCTCTTGTTTCTTGTAATGGTAATTTTTTCTTTAAGTTCTTGAATAATATCCTATGTAGCTTTTAGATCATCTTCAAGTTTGATATTTTTCAATTTTTTTGCATCATAGTTTGAGAGGGCTGCTTGTAATTGCTTCATCAAGTTTTCCATCTCTATTGGTGTCAAGATCTTCCTCAAGCTATTAGGCTTCTGAAAATAGAGGACCAAGCTCTGATACCAATTGTTAGGATTCCCACAGATGGTGAGAGGGGGGGTGAATTAGTATCTAACTGGTTAAATAATTTTCTTAACTTAAAACATGTAGAACATATTAATATTGTATACCGGTAAACAAGAAATAATGCAATAAATAGAGATAACAACAACCACATGAAAAACACACCATAACACAATAGTTTAACGAGGAAACCCGATGTGGGAAAAACCTCGGTGGGATTTGTGACCCATAATATTCACTTACTGGCCAATAAGAGAATATTACTGCTACAAGAGGGGCCTACACATGCAGGAAGGCCAAGTGCCTAGAGCTCACTGCTCAATTACAAAATGGGAAGTCTCACTGACTTACAAAATGGATTATATAAATCCAATGTCTTGTACTGCTTCAAAATAGCATCTACTATGCTAGATCCAGTACCAGTTTATAGCTCTGCTTCATACATAAACCCTTAACCTATAATTCACATAATAGGTCTGCCTTATTTTGCCTATATATTTTCTTCCTTCTATTACAAAATGTTCTACAATGATCTCTTATATATATGAGTCATTTTACAACTTGCCAAGTTAGCTTACAATGATTTTACAATAATAAACAAAATATATTACAAACAAAATCCCTATCGACTTTTGTGTCGGTATGCTTCCTTTTGCTGTCGGTGGTCTCTATACCAGTGTAGAGTCTATCTTTGCTGGTGCTGGTAAATTGTCTTGCCAGTGTCATAGGATTGTAAGGTTGCCATCAACAATGTCTCACTGGAGTGTCCATTTGCCAACAAAGTCCATGATTGCATTAAAGTCTCCCCCAAAAATGACTAAAGACCCCTATTTCAAAGGAGCAATCCTTTTCAAATCACTCCATAACTTACTTTTTTCTTGAACCCTAGATGGAGCATAAACATTAAATAATGATACCTTAACCTTAGAAATCTTGCTAATAACAAAAAACAACATCCAATTTGTAGCCAATGTTACTAACTGCACATCAATATTATAATTATTCCATAATAATGCTAAGCCTCCTGAAGCACTAGAAGCTGAGCAAGAAAGAAAATTCTACCTTTTCCAAGATGAAAAGAGCACATCAGCAGAATTCTTTAACAATTTAGTCTCATGCAACATAATGATATCACACTTAATTAAATCCATTTGGTACTTAATCAAGTGTCTCTTGTTAGGGGCATTTAAGCCCCTAACATTCCAAGAGATAATCTTAATTGTCCTCGAGGGGAGACCGAAGCTCCCCTCTTCTCATTGTCCATAGATTTTTTGCTATCTCCAAAGCAACTTTGTAAATTTCTCTTTACAACCCCTGACCTAGTCACAAGAGGACTAGACACTGGTTTCTTACCCTTTTTCTATTTCCTCTTCAATGGAGTTGAACTAGACTTTTTAGGTCTACCTAAGGAAAGTGACTTTCTCCCTTCACCAATGCCAGGAGAAAGGGACAAAGTCAGCATCAATTTCCATTTGAGTCTGAACATTTTTAGGGGGTCTACCTTGTCTAGGAGAACCTATAGATGGTGTTAAGACCAAAGTAGTTTAAACAATTGGAAAATTCTTAATAGATTTTGAAGAAGCTAAAACAGTCGGATTATCATCAGACCCCAAATCCTTAGAAGCCAAAATCTCAAAAGGATTAACTATTGTAGTAATAGGAAGAGATGAATTTATCCCTCCTAAGTCATTATCAATTGAACAAATAACCCTGTCTGCAACCTCTCCTTCAAACTGAGGAGCATGTTTATTAAAAATATCATTAACTTGTTGAACCAATTCTATGTTAGGCACAATTACTTCAAGCATCTCATTAAAACCCAAATTCACCTCCTTATCTAAGTTTACTCAACCCTAATCAAAAGGATTAGAAGCTAGGTTCTTAATTTCTATAATTAAAATAGAATCATCTGGTACCTCTACAACAGGAACCTCTAAGTTAATTTCCTTAACCATATAAATTTGATCTATCTTAGAAGAATCCAAAATCTTCGATTTAGAAGCTAAAGTATTAACTTGCTTATGATTCAATTGTAACCTAGAATCAATTTTATTCAATGCAGAATGTAAACCAACCTCCTCGTTAGAGACAACTTTATGAGAATGTAACTTTGACTTGGAACCCCCCATGTTATAATTTGACTATGTAACAATAATGCTTGAATGAAAACTAACATAAACTTGATGAGAACCCCTTTCTTTAGGGTTATTCTGATAGTGACAAAGGTTATTTACACCTGATGGACACATAGACAACAATTCGGGAGAAGACTTAGGAATAGATCCAACTACCTGAAGATTCTTCTTAAAGTCCATAAATAATAGAGCATCTAAGAGAAGAGAAGTTTTAAGAAGTTCAAAATCCAACCTCTCATTATTTTGAGGCCATATCCCATCATTAGACTTGATATTACAAGTACGGGGATGCACATTTTTAGGATTAACCAAAACACAAGTTTTTACCAGAACCTCCCCCTCCAAAAAATCCATTTTAGATTTGATAAAGGTACCAAAAGAATTACCAATTTGTTGTAGAACCTCCAGGTCCATGAATTCAAAAGGAATCTTTGGTAAACCATACCAAAAAGGAATTAATTTCCTATTCGACCAAGCAGGAACATAAAAAGGTTTCCAAGGTGAAATAGAAAGTAAATTCTTCCTAAACCATTGATGCAAAGGAAAGAGTAGGCATCAATTTTTTTCATCATGTTTTAAGATTATGGTTTCTTATTACTTCAAAGCCCACAAAACCCTTAAGCCTACACAAGGCTAAAACCTTCAATTTTGGTAACCAACACTCAAAAACCTTACCAAAATTTTTATAAAACCTTGAATATGTCCAAATGACCTATAAAAATCCTTCATGGCTTCGAAGAGTAGATATCTAACCAACCTCTATGATTTCTTTAATAAGGTTACCTAATTCTAGTAGGTTTCTAAAACTGATAAAATGGCGATAACTTGCAAAAAGACCTCATATCTATAATATAAAACCTGTTTTGAATACCCATTTTCAAGTTATAAAACATATTTAAAAAATAGGTATTGTTTGTTTGTAACATGTGTCTCAAAACAGGACTACTACGTTGGAAAAACCTAGTTTGTGAACAAGGTGATTGAAATGATTCGACCATTAGACAACTTAAGCGACCTTTCATTTTGACTTGGTAAGAGTGAAAAATATTTTTTAATTAAATTATATTTCCAACCATATAAGGCTCAACCCATAATCAAGTATGTACAGACTGTACCAAACAAAAGAGCAGAAATAAAAATATGAAAAGACTATGAATGCAAAAGTAGAGATAGATTTTATTACTGCAATCAAGCCAAATCACATCAAATTGACCCATGGTCGATGGGGAAAGGTTAAATACATGTATTACAACTCCCCCCAATAGTTAAAAACCATATTTCAAACTCCAACTAACCAAAACCATCTTTTTTACAAAATGACAACTTTTGCTATGAAAGTTGCTTAAAAACTTTTTGTGGTGCAACTTTGTGATTTATGATCATTGACCTCCAATAAATTCCTAAGACTCTAAACCATTATAAATATTTGTAAATATGTCTAATATACCCTAATACAATGATAAAATTCCATTGAGAGTCATTTACCAACTCTTGGTATCCCTACGATAATATTGACAATATTTTACAACTTTTACAAAATTGACCCCAAAAAACTCTCTTAGACTCCAAATCACTACAAACACATTTAAAATGGTCCTTTATACCTCATTACAATGTTGAAACACTAAAAGTGAATAAAAAGACAAATTTTGCCTCATGGAGGCATGAAGGGAATTTGGTGCCTTGCACCACTTACTTCCCACGAAGCATGGGAATCCTTTCCCCTATGCATGGGTGGGGTGAGTATACCCCCACACTAAGCAACCTGACAGGGAGCACACACATGAATGGGGTGGTAAACTATAGGTCTAGAGAATAATGTTATAGTCCTCGATATAAGTATTTTTTTTATCAAGATTATAATGTTTTGGATGCATGTTTTGATTTTAGGTTTCTTTGGCCAGATAGTATATATCTTGTGATGTTTTGGGGGGTGTCATTATTATTCTTTGGATTTTTCTGTGCAAATAGTTTAATTTATTATAAAGTTTGAGTGCAATAATTAGATTCTAGGGCTCCCTTAATCAATAGTTATTTAGTCGATATGTTTTAGGAGATTCATATTTAGTTGAAGGAATTCATGTGCAAACATTTTATCATATGCTAAAGTCTTGAGTGCTTGAGTAGAATTTAGGGTCTTTTGTGATTTATAGTTCACTACATTATTAAAATATGAATATAGAAATTTGATGTTAGGTTTCTTTTTATCTTTGTGCAAGTTTCTAATAATTTATAATGCTAGATGAATTCATATTAAATTTGAGGGATTATCTATCGAAACCTATATTAAGTATTTTGTTTTAAATCCCATAGTTAATAAATTATAGTTCTTAGGATTTATTGGATTTCTACTATCCTAAAATTGTACCCCTTACAATTTTGACTTCATTTGGGGCCCTCATCATAGCATTCTCATCTCCATGCTTGATCAGGACCTATTTGTACCTCCCCTATGTAACCAAGCTTCATTTTCCCACTTTTCACCTTGCATAGCCCCTTGTCCCTATCCCAAATTGGGGTAGGACCAAGGTGCCATACCCTGGTCCTCCCTAATTGGGACCTATTTTGGCCCCTTATCCCTATCCCAAATTTAAGCAAGAAAAAATTCTTTATGTCATCCTATGTTAGAAAATTCATAAGTTTGACAATAGGCAAGTATGAAGCCTTGGTCCTCCGTAATTGGGACCTATTTTGTCTCCCAGGCCCTATCCCAAATTTGAGTGGGAAAAAATTCTTCATGTTAGCCTATGTCAGACAATTGATAAGTTTGACAATAGGCAAGTATATAAAGAGGTCTTCCCCTCTAATTTGGCATAAGAGAATAGGAGGATACAAGCACAAGATAGAGAATCATAAGGTGGAAATAGTAGAAGGCAACGCCAAGCATTCAAGAATTCTTCAAGGCTACATATTCTTCATTCATCAATTATGGAGCATTATTACATTGAATTCATTTACAGGCATGTGTATGTTAGGGTTTTGTCATGTTCATGCCATTTCATACAACATATGTGATTACATCCAAGAAGCAAAGCATCATCATCATCTATTGTAGATTTTGAAGCTATACATTTCCATCATTTATTTCAAGCATTTGTAGTATTTCATTGAAGGTTGATTCCAAACCTGGGTTTGACTTAGGCAAACCCCTATTCCCAACACATTTTTCTCTCTTTATGTTTGCAGGAAATAGGTGCGCAATCATTCTTCTGGGATTAAGCTTTATTTGAAGAGGTGGAAAAACCCTTTTTGATGAGTGAAAAGTTTAGAGGACCAAGAGGGTGGGTGTCCTAGTTCAGACACATGGTCCTTGTTACTTTTGATAGATTTCATAGAGAAGCTCTGAATCATCTCATACTTCTCAAATCCAGGCGCATGACTAAATCTCAAATCTGTAGCTCATTATTTTCACCTCTTTTGTCTTCAATTCCAACACTTTACTTATTCAACTTACAAAGAAGGTCAAACACTTTCTAAATGTAACGCCCGCCAAAATACCCCAGAGAAATATAGCTAAAAATATGCTAATTTAATTTATTTTTTTTTAAACAATACAACACATAAAATCACTTAAGAAATGTAACAAGCACACAACAACATTTAAGTGTTATGAACATAGAATAATTCACTCAAGCTATTCAAACAATTATGCAAGCGAAATTCAATAAATCATTACTACTACCTCCCTAGGGTATCTCAACAACATTACTTAATCTACCTACATAAGGAATAAGCATTTACTTTCTTCCAGTTCAATACCTCATAATCTTAATCATTATACACACATAGGTGCAACATAGAAATACCTAACACTCATGATATGCAACCTACTTAATATTTCATTTAATATGAGATTCTATCTTTCAATGCACCACTATTTCCTTTTTCACTTAAATTCATTTTATACACCAAGTCCAAATGTTCCTATTACCATTAACCAACCTCTGACTATAAACTTCACCATACACATACCAAGATTAATCCCTTACATTGCATTAACATGATTTCCATTTACAATTAACTTCTACATAGTCATTTATAATTCTATGCTCCTAGCATACTTATTACTTCATCATGATTCCAAAAGCACATAATGCAATACTCACAAAGTCTCCTTAAACATTTAACCCATAGCTCGTTTAATACTCATAAAATCTCTTACACTATATCAATGAACTAACAATCATCTTATTACAAATTAAGAAACTACACGAATTCATCTCAACACAAATTAAAGTAAAATATCCTAATTCCATAACAACTAATAGCATCCACCAAATGTAGATATAATTCTTAAACTAGAACACATGATACATTCTAATCCTTTCCTAAAAGACAAGAACTCATTTAATCATCTTCCATACACTTACTAGTAATTTCCATTAATAAGATTCGTAATTCATTCATTAAGAACATCCATACAATATTTTTATAAGGAAAATTCAACTACATCCCAAGCATTATATGATTTTCAATCCTACCATTAGATCAGTAACTATGAAGTATGATGATATAATTTCAAATTCTTTAATCACAACTCATAAACATGTCCTAAGATATCTTCCAAAATTACTCAAACTCATACATCCTATCAAGATATAACATTTCTTCTACTTAAATCATTAGTTAAAGACATCATTTCAAATCTAATGCCATTATCATAACATTTACCCAATTTACTTTTAACATGGCTCATCAAGAATACAAAATACATCATTTAGTTTCGAACAACAATAATTATCCACATCTCATGCATCCATTTCATTTAATATAAATGTGTTACAATACCACTCAAGGTTCATCATTACAATCATCTACCATAATCAAAAGACATCGCTATAACTAGAACAAACATAGTCATTTCTCATATACATGACTTCTTTTACAACTGTTACATAAGAATTCCATTACATAAATCACATCATCATTTACATTCTTGCTAAAATTATTATCCATGAACAATCTGAAGAAGCATCCTCATCCATGCAAGAAGAATCCAAAAATAGGAACATCCTCCCTAGGACATAAGTCATGAGGCTCAAAACTATTCATTATCTTGTTTAAGTGAGTTATAATTTTCCCATCCCAATTAATTCATTATCAATGTTATCACTTGTTTACAAATCATGGAAAACTCCAATGTGCCCTGGTGGTCTAGACTTCATGCATCCTTACAAGGAACCTCATACCAGTCTATCTCTCATGACCCCGGTCATCACAAGGAAGCCCACTCCTCCTAACATGGCCCAACAACACATCACAAGAGACTCTACCAACATAAATAAATTAAAATAATACTCAATGCATCCAATAACTTCCACACATACTCTCACAACATATGCAAGGCTACAACAACATCAATATAACAAAATGAGCCTCTTGGCTAGCAACAAACAAAGGCATATCAAGCCATCAAATGCTATCATCAAATAGAAGATAACATCACAACAAGGCCTACTCACTTGCTAGTCCAAAATAGCATATATATTCACCTTAATCATCCATGGTCTATTCACATGGAAGAGGGTCTATAATGTCCACAATGGTGCAGAGGAGCAAATATACATAAGACCATCCAAATACATTGAAACTGATAAAAGCCAAGTCTGGAAAATATAACAGTCCTCAAATAAAGCCTCTGGTACAAAAATTAATCTAGAAAGTACCACACAATCAAGCAACTAGCAAATTAACCTATAGGAAAAAAAACTACAGAAAAAACTAGTCCAAGCCTTTAATCCAATTTAAATCCAACCACCAACAATCTTAAAATTAATCTCATAAATTCATTCACCAAAGATGCCAACCCTCATGAATGCACAGTAAGGCCTATTTATAAAAAAAACAAAAAAAAAGAAACAAAAAACAAGAAAAACCATCCTCCAATCAAAATATTTCAAAAATATTATATTACATACCTACCTTCCCAAAGTTCAAGAAAATAAAATATATACTCTACCTACCATAAACTTCCAGCCAATCAAATCCAAGGGTAGGTAAAATAAATTAAACCATTGACCTGGGGTGAAAATGACTTTTAAATAAAAGAATAAAAATTACCCCCTTTTAAACTACTTAATGGGTAAAATAATATTACCCAATAAATAAAATTCACTTCAACATTAAATAAATAATAAACACTTGAAGGCCAATATTAAATCAAAACTCCATGCACGACATAGACAAACCCAGAAATACAAATATTTCCCACAAACTATAGAATAAAACCTTATAACAAATTTATGCCTTCATATATTTCCTTCCTCACTATACAAATTTTAGATTCATTTCCCCAAGCTCACACATTCAATCTGCAGACACGGAGCATACAGGAAAACTATAAAATAAAATATAAAAAGGTAGAATACATCTCCAACCTGCAACCCGTGTTATGGAAGAAGGTGAAGAAGAGATTCCACCAGCCAAACCAAATCCAACCCAAGCTCCAGCCAAAAACCAAAACCAAGAAGAAAACTTGCTGGAGAAAATTTTCCAGAGAGGAACCAACCCACGAAAAATTCATGAAAAAGAAAATAAAAAGACAAACATTAACCAAAAACCTTAGCCTCAATCTCAGTCAATCAAAATATTCCAATCTATAATATATTTTACCAACCCCACAATATAATATAATTTTACCTCCCTTTTTAAATTCAACCAATAAGAGAAGAGGGTAGGTAAGGTAAATATAAATCATGTTTTTTACAATTTGGTGGGAATATTTTATCATTTTATTATTTATACAACCCACTTAATATAAAAGTCAAACTAATAAATAAAACATGAGCCACAATTAAATAAATTAAATGGGGAAATTAAATTAAATAAACCAAAGGTTCATAAATGAATTAATGAACTAGATAAACATTAAAAGCCAAATAAATATTAAACCATAGGCGATTAAATAAATAAATACCAATAAAGGTCAAATCACAAATAAATATAAAACGCATCATAAACTAAACAATAAAAATTAAATAAATATTAAATCATCATTAAAATAAATAAACATTTAAATATCAAATAATCAAATAACCAAAAAGAAAAGAATCCAATAAATTAAATTAAACATTAGATAACCAAATAATCTAATCGCTACTAATCAAAATAATTAAAATAAACATCATTAATTATTTAATCTTGCATCAATAATCAAATTGTCAATCTCAACATAAAAAGAATAATCGGCCAATACTAACATACTCACAACACAAAAGAAACCTAGCTTACTAACTATCATGACGACTTGCGCCAAGACACTGACAACTCACATTGAACAACTTAGACCTAAAGTATGTGAGGGAAAATTGTGCCACCTCCGAACCACATACCATTGGGATTTAAAGACACGCTCAGACCTGTGGAGCCAAGTGGAGTCAATGTCTGGTACCTGCAAATCCTGCATCCATAAAGCAATGATACGACATATGCATATATATATTATAACAGACAAGGGTTAGAGAATTGCAACGACACATCCCGCTCGCAATGAGTGATGTGGAATTGTCTCTATCCTGAAGATAGTCATACAACAATCAAACACACAATAAGATCAACTCATAATAGATAATCATTAAATATGGTGTTGGTGTAAATAATTATTCATCATGGATATTATTACACTTACTTAAGTTTACTTAGGATAATGCATTTCATAGTAGTTTGGATATGAGACACTTGGGTGTTTGTGCCACATTGGGATAGTGTGTGTAGGAGAAATTCCACCTCTTATGGTGTTGATCTTGTTATTACACTATCATATCCACTTATTGTGGAGTGATAATTCCACCTTCGGTGGGTGATCCACCTCATGTGGAATATTATATTATTTCTCCTACCTACCCACACATATTTCCTACCTACCCTTGTTTCTTATTGAGCCACATGTCATATTTGTGTGCTCATACATATCCCTAGCCTTGCCTATATAAGCAGGCCTCTATTCATTGTATTGGTGATAATCCAGTTGATTGTTGATCATTTTCTATTGAGAAGGATACAGTTTATTCTTGTCCCATATTATGTCTCTATCTTGTACATTTCATTGACCTCTTGATCTTGGTAAAATCCAACATGGTATCAGAGCTATTTGGGGCTTCATTGATTCGTCTTGAAGAGGCATTATTGTGACGTCAAGAGGCAGATCTGAGGAGCATCATCATTTGGAGGCGTCCTAGACCAGATCCGACCTCTCCATTGCGTCCGGAAGGCCATTTCCATGAATTTTGGTTATAAAGTTGGCCTATTTTGGTGAGAAAATGTTTTTCTCCATTTTTGCCCTATTCGTACGGATTTCGAAATTTTTTTATTAATATTCGAAAAAAATCGTTTTTTCTGAAATTGTTTTCAAAAAATTCAAAAATCAAAAAATTGAAAAAAAATAAAAAATTGAAAAGCAAAAAAATAAAAAAAAATTGGTTTTTGGGGGGTCCGCAGACCCCCCCCGTGCCGCTCATACCGTGTGTTGGAGGTTTTTTTTGCAGACGTCAGTACTGTGCACCCATGTACCCGTCCGTGGTCCCGTGCAGCGCCAGCTCCTTCCGCCAGCGCCCGTACCAGCGGCATCCACCGGCACCCACGAACTGTCCTCGCCGCTGCCCGAGCCCGGACTCCGGTGCCTCCCCCGCGTCTCCAGCACCACTCAGCCGCACCCGCTACCTCCTCCCGACGCCTCTCCATCTCCTCCCGCGCAGCTGCCGGCTTCGCTCAGGCCAACTCATCTGCCACGCGGTACACCCGTACATAGACAGTCATCTGCCACGTGTTTGCCATGTTGATTTTCCGTACAGAGCCACGTGGATTTCCGTACACCCGTCATCTGCCACGCGGCTATCCAGTCAGCAATTCCGTACAGTACGGACCGTACAGTCAGCAGGCCGAGTCATCCATCCATACAGTACGGACATCCAGTCAGCAGAGGGTGAAGTTTTGATGACGGTCATACAGCTGTCAAATTTAACATAGTGTTTTGCTAACGTCAGCGCCACATCAGCAGGGTTTGAAAATTTTTGGACCCCCTCTCATTTGCATTTTTGATTTTGCAGTTCAACTTCAAATGGCCATAACTTGCTCATTTTTGCTCTTTTTTGGGTGCAATTTTTTTGAAATGGGCTAGAATTTTGTGCTCTCCGCAGTGGTGAAAGAATTTTTTAATTTTGATGCACGTATTTTTCAGAAAATGCAGTTTTTGGTGACTGTCCTTGAGTAATCCCAGTTTTTGCAACTTCAGAGGCTTCGTTTGGGGTCATCCGACCTCCTTTTTAGGTGCCATTTTTTTTGAAAGTGCGTATTTTTTCATCTACTTTCACATGATGCTATCAGATTGATGTCATTGTAAGTAGAAATTGTACTTTCATATTTAGGCCATTTTTGGCTCTCTTGGTACTTGTATATTTGCTTGAATCTCAGTTAGATTCATTGCACTATTGATTGAAGTCTCTTGTATCTCATTTGAGAAGTTGTAAAATTTGCATCATAAGCCCACTTTGCCTTGTTTTGCAAGTGGCTCATTGTAATCGCACTAAGTATAAAGTGCCAAAATCATCACTTTTGGGGGGGTACTTTGATTGATTGAATTTGGGGGGTGTCTCTTGTGCTTTTGTGCTCTTGTGTTCTTTCCTTTTTGCTGCTATGGGTTCTTCTAAATTTCCTCTCTTAACTCCACATAACTATGCTACTTGGAAAATTGATGCATGGAGTAAACTTATGGAAAAAGGACTCACTCATTACATTGATGGAACTATTGTTGCTCCAGCTGATCCTAAGGCTGATCTAGTTGGTCACTTAGATTGGCTCACTAAAAATATCATGGCAATTGGTACCTTAAGAAAGTATGTATCAAAGAATCTCATTTTTCATATTGAGAAATGTACTCTAATCAAGGATGCTTGGCAAAAGTTTCAAGACTTGTATGGTCAAGTTGATGAGATTAGGGGATATCAAATTGATAGTGATCTCACCATGTTAGATCCCAAGAAATTTGATACTATACAAGATTATGTCACTAAGGCAAATGAGTTGAGGGCACAACTCAAAGATTGTGGCATTGATAAAAAGGATACTCAATTGATATTCAACTTGATAGGGAAGCTTCCACAAGAATATGCAGCATTTGTTTCTAGTTTCCAAACTCATAGGATGACAATGGGTTCAAGCTACAAAATGCCTACATTTGATGCTTTCAATGAAATGTTGATGATGGAACAAACTAAGTTGATTAGCATGGGCATTCTTAAGGCTTCTTCTAAGTCTCAAGCATTAGTGGCAAATCAAGGGAACAAAGGAAATCAAGGAAAGGACAACTCAAACAAGAAGAAATGGCAATCAAAGCCTAAGGACAAAGCACCATCTTCTCCACAACAAGGAGATTCATCCTCTTCCAAGAGAGATAATTCACCAAAGAGAGAGAGACCTACTTGTGCTTATTGTAAAAATATTGGTCATGAGGAACATCGTTGCCATACTAAGAAGATTGATGAACTCACACATATCATCAAAAAGCATAACATTGATTTGCCTAAAGTCTACAAGAAGGATGATTCATCAACTTCCACTTCCTCACATTCAAAAGGAAAAGGGCAAGCATTCATGGCTTCTACAAGTGGAAAGACTCACTCGTTTGGAACAAGAAAAGGAAAAGCTCTATGTGCTACAACAAATCATACTTCAGAGAGATGGCTTCTAGATTCAGGGGCTTCTCATCATATGGCATCTTCACAGTCTATGTTCTCTACATTTGAGCCTTGCACCATGCCACAAATTTTGATGGGCAATCATACATACATGGATGTGATTGGGAAAGGATCTATTGACATTGGGGATAACTCCTTCAATGATGTGTTGTGTGTACCCCACTTGACAAACAATCTCCTTTCTATCTATCAAATCACACATGGCGCAACTAAGAGAGTTGTGGAGTTCACACCTGACTCAGTTTTTATTAGAGACATGGAGACTAGAGCTATCATTGCAACTGGGGTGGTTGATCATGCATCTCAGTTATACACCTTTTCAGATTTTGTTGATGATGATGATTTCACATTTGATGATTCTACACATGATGATCACACTTATTGTGATGGTTCAGATTTTGAGGAGAACTTTGGACACTTGAACTTGGGGATTCTCACATGTGACCCAGTTCTTGAGTCTTGTATTTCATCTTCTCATATTAATATCACATCACCTATTGCACCTGATGATGCAGATAGTGCGACAGTTTTGCCTTCATGTGATTTAGTGCAGCAGGATATATATTGTCTTCTAGCTTCAGATTCATGGGATAATTACTTGACAGATATTACAGGTTTGTTTGTGGAATCCTACATTGCAGATTTGGGAGACATCATTGATGACATACATCTTCTCTTTGATGAAGATGATCCTTCTTCGATTGTTGCAAGGGCACACTCTGACCCTCTTGTTCATTCTCTACATGATCCTTCTTTTGAGGTTGACATGATTGTGGATACTTATGTACAGCAGTTGGAGGAGGTCTCTTTATTGTTTGAGGAGACATATGAGTCTTTGGATATTGTTCTACATTCATCTCCACTAGATCTTGGAGTGCCTTTTTCAGCAGTGTGGCACAGTTTACCACCTTTGGAAGAGGTATCTTTTAGCATCGACATGGGGACACTTGAGCAGTTTTCAGAGATTCCTTTCATCATGAGTTTTCTTCATACATCTTCCCTTCATGATTGGGGAGACTTCATGGATACACCTTTGGTTTTGTTTCTTCCTAAGGGGAGGAATGTTGTTTGACGTTCGTGGAGCAGTTTCTTCATACATCGAGCTTCTATCATTGGTGCAGATACTTCATTGAGGGAGGATCACAGTTTGACTTCTCTTCTTCTCTCATATGGGGGGGAATTTTTCCTCACATGGGGTTTTGTTCCTCACATACTTCTTTGAGAGTTCTCTTGTATAGCTTTCATCTCTCTTTTTGGGGGAGGGTTTTTTCCCATTGGGTTTTTCTCTCTTTCCCCACTTTGTGCAAGATTTCATTGCATTGGTTTGCATGCATTTGCATTTGTGCATGGGTACCTAACATGGCCTCATAGCCGGGACCCATCTTGCTTTGCTTAGTTGCATTGTAGACTTAAGTGCATTCCCCTAAGTTGCACTTAAGGGGGGGTGTTGGTGTAAATAATTATTCATCATGGATATTATTACACTTACTTAAGTTTACTTAGGATAATGCATTTCATAGTAGTTTGGATATGAGACACTTGGGTGTTTGTGCCACATTGGGATAGTGTGTGTAGGAGAAATTCCACCTCTTATGGTGTTGATCTTGTTATTACAAAATCATATCCACTTATTGTGGAGTGATAATTCCACCTTTGGTGGGTGATCCACCTCATGTGGAATATTATATTATTTCTCCTACCTACCCACACATATTTCCTACCTACCCTTGTTTCTTATTGAGCCACATTTCATATTTGTGTGCTCATACATATCCCTAGCCTTGCCTATATAAGCAGGCCTCTATTCATTGTATTGGTGATAATCCAGTTGATTGTTGATCATTTTCTATTGATAAGAATATAGTTTATTCTTGTCCCATATTATGTCTCTATCTTGTACATTTCATTGACCTCTTGATCTTGGCAAAATCCAACATATGGTTAGTACATAAAAACATCATCAAGTGCATGATTAGTATAATTCACAATTATAGTAAGGCATGTAAAATCCATCAACAATTATGCTCATCAAATCACATGATCAATATAATCTTTTGATAGTCAATCACATAATAAGCATATAGTGTCTAATAAATCACACAATCATTAATGATAGTATCACCATCCTATAAATCATCTGAAATAGCCTATTCCCAATAGTGTTTATCACGCATGAATTAAAGGTCAACTCTAGTCAAACAAGTCAAGTCAGGGGTGGACCCTACACCAAACACATATCAATCTACTTAGTATTCATTCCTTGTATTATGTAGGATTGGATCTAGTAGATTCAACCCCTCTTTTCAATGTAAAGTCCTCCAAGAGAAATTTGACTTAATAAATTCTCCTTTCCATGTGGTGAAGTTGCTAAGCCTCCAATTTTCCACCTTACATTTTGGTGAACTTGACTCCTTATACTATTAATTTTGATTTTTGTTTTCAAATCGAAGTGTATGCAATTTAAAATTCAAATTTTCACTAAAACCCTAATTTTTCAATTCAAAATTGAACTTGTGATTTGTTTAATTTGGATAAATTATTTCAGATCTAAATAATCCATTCAATTTGTAAATTCAAATTTTCATCTACAAGTTAAATTTAACAATTGAATTTTAAAATTATGTGGTTAATTCCAAAGACCCTAATTTTAAAAATTTTAAAAATTGAGCTTGTGGGTTGTTTAAATTTTGAATTTTCCTCTTCAAATTTGTTTTAATTTAAAATCAAAATTTAATCTTGGATCAAATTTCAATTTCCAATTTAAATTTTAAAATTAAGTGGTTACTTAAAAAACCCTAATTTTTAAATTTAAATTAATCTTGTGCATTTTCCAATATTTCAATTTCCAAATTCCAACCTTAGATCTATTCAAATTTAAAATTAAGCGATTCTTTGACTCTAATTTGGAATTTAATTTTCTTGTGGACAATTATAAATTTTAATTTTAAAATTAAGAGGTTTTTTAAAAGAACCTTAATTTTTAAATTTCATTTCGAATTTAGATTTTAAAAATAAGAGGTTAATTACAAGAACCCTAATTTTTAAATTTAAATTAATTCATTCAATATTTTAAATTTAAATTTTAAAATTAAGAGGTTATCTTTACAAGGCCCTAATTTTAAATTTAAATCTCTTGTGGATAATTTTAATTTTCAATTAAGAGATTAGTTTTACATAATCCTTATTTTAAATTTCAATTAGATAATCATTTTCTAAAATTATTTTGCAAATTCCAATTTCTAAATTCTCATTTAATCATTAAATTTGTGAATCTCATTAATGGGTAAGTGCATCAAGATGGTGAGCAAAAAGGGGGTATAAGTGGATTTTTTTTTCTTTTTCTGAAATCAGCTAAACTTGAACTTGGAGAAGAAATTTGAGATTCATCCACTCAAAATTTGAAAATACTCAAAGAAAAAAGATTGTAGTACTCTAAATCTAGTTTCTGAATTACTAAGTATTTTCAAAATTGGTTAAGATTAAGGGGGTCAAATCCTTCTCATGAAAAATTGATCCTTATTTTTTCTAAAAAACATAACATAGTGTTTGACGTGTGCATCAAAAAAGTCATAGTTAGATTTAGTATTTTGACAAATGCTTCAATAGAAAGATAATTAAGAGTGATAACTAGAAGTCGTGTATTTGTTTTTAATTTTTTGTTGAGTGATTTTTTTTATGATTTTTCAAATCGAGTACATCTTGACAATCAGATATGTGTTCATATGCGAAGGATAACTTGCAGCAAAATAATCGAAAATGCATTTTTTTTAAATAGTGTAAAGAATCAAGTGTAATACAATAATATATAAAGTTTTTTAAATTTGGTTAAGTAGATCAAAAGTTATTAAAAATATGGTACACATATGTCTCTAAGAACTATGGAGACACTAGTAAAATAGATTCAAGAATAATATGTTATTGTTGTTCAAATTTAAAATAAATTATATGGTTAGAAATCTTAGAAGATGGGTGAAAATATGGTGGCAATTTTAGAAATACCTAGTTGATGAGGTGTAAACCTAATGATGACAAAGTCGATAAACCAACTTGATAAAATAAAACATGTCAAAATGGAGGGAAATCAAACTTCCAATCCCCATCCTTAACATCCAAGCCTATTCACAATCCTAAATGTGCTAAATGCATACAATTTTCTTTAAAGGAATAGCATGTATGGGGTTTGTAGAGACAAAAGCATGTACGAGGTTTGTAGAGACAAAATCGTGTAGGTGAATGTTTAGGTAAACAAAAACCATACGTGTTATGTTAACATAAAGACATTCTAATATATCAAAATGCATATGTATGTTTGTAATATGTGTATGTGTATGCATACATATATGTATATATAATATGTATGTATATGTATATAATATGTACATGTATAATATGTATATATAATATATATGTATATGTATATAAAATGTGTATGTGTATGTATACATATATGTATGCAAAATATATGCATATATTATCTCAATATCTTATTACATTGTATTCCTAGCCTCTTTAAATCTCTCTCTCTCTCCCCCCTCTCTCCTCCTTAGGACCCAACCTAACCCCTAATGACATCATACAAGGTCCCTTAACACACCATATGAACCCTTAAGAGCATATGATGTCCTAAGGGGTTATATGATGTTCTAACACATGTGCGACCCCATTAGGACCCCACATGACCCCCAATGACACCATATGACCCCTTAGGACCATGTATGATATTCTAAGGGGTCATATGGTGTCCTAAGGGGTCATATGGTGTTGTAACACATGCATGGACCAATAGGGACCCCATGTGACTGATGATATGATGAATCAATAAGGATCCAAAAAAACTAATGAGAGGGGGGATGAATTAGTAGATAGAAAACAGACTAAAATTTCACCAAACTAAACTAACTGATTGAAACACTGAACAATAAACTACAATTGCACTGTCAAGTTTACCGCTTGACTGGAATACCAAAATAATAGTGTAACAGATCTGAAACTATCAAACCATTAAACCAAAACATGAAAATTTTTTACCAACATAAGTAATAGCACATTTCAGATCACTTCCTATCATCTTAACATATCTAAGTGGATTTACTAGTTAAATAGATTAACCATATAAAAACATAGCCACAAAAACCATTCACCACTTGACATAATGATTTTTGACATGGAAACCCAAATTGGAAATACCAAGGTGGGGATAAATACCCACAAGTATTCTGAACTCTTTTGAAGTTTGCCCTGTTAGGAGCCAAGCCTTGTTGGAAGCTTTACAAAAATGTCCTATTAGGAATAGATCCAGTTAAGGACCACATGATTAAGGAATTGACTATAATACCTTGTTAAAGGCAATAACCTGTTAGGAGTAACCTTGATAGAGGATTTCAAATCCAAGCTAATGGATCACCTGGTTAGAGGATTTAGAAAACACCAAGCCTGTTAAAGCTTACTTGGTTAAGGGATTTAATTGTTGTAATTGTTAGAGAACAACAAGGTTTATGTTGATCAAGTAATAGCACTACTATTCTTGATTAGATCCTTTTTATGCTCCTATTTGCCTTCAAACATTCTATAGATACTCCTGGTTGGGAAATCAATCACACTAACACTTAACCAAAATTGCCAACACTACTACAAAACAATAGGTTGGTAACACATCACAAAACCTAAGATCTCATAGAGATCACAAACAAATTGGTTCAAACATGACTGTTGGATTACATAGCAATCATCTACACATTAATATAGACAACCTCAACCACCCCTTGATCACCTCTCATCAAATCCTATAACGCATCATGCGGCTTCCTCTTTATGCAATGTACTCACTCATTCCCAAGATAAAACAGTTATCTCTATGTGCCAAAAACCACTTTGAAACTCATCATGTGCAACATGCATATGTGGAATAATCATCTCTGATCACTATTTGATCATAGATAAACACAACTGATTCACCAAGCTCCATCAATTAGGGTTTGGCATATCAACAGGTAAGGGTTACTGGTTGTTCTCACTATTACAATAGTAATATCAGTTTCCATCACTACTTAACTACTAGTTGCATTACTGCATCACTACCGATTGTAGTACCACATCACTACTAGTTTTAGTATAACTCCATTAGCAGTTACAATTAATATCAATGACAACACTTATACTTCATTAATGCAATCTTCATGAAATGCCAACAATCTCCCCCTTTGGCATTGATGGCAATACAAATATCAATACCCTTTGATTGTGATGATTGAGAGTGATGCACATACACAGGTATAGGAATCCTGGTTTACATTTTCCATGTACTCTCCTTCAACTAAGTCTCCATGTCTTCATATGGTAATTGGCTACAGTTCTTCTCCCCCTTTGACAACAATGCAAAAGTGAAAGTAAAACATATAGTGTCATACTTCACTGTTCTGCAACAACGATCTGTAACTTGTTGCTTCCCCTATGGAATAGCTCCACTCAACACCAATCCTTCTACAAGATCTTCAATTAGCTCCAGGACTGATGTCTTCCACATCTATTTAGTTGACCTCATGTAGGGGCATAACCCCTAGCTAACCTCTAAGATACTCAAAAGTAGCCTCAGGCAAAGGTTTAGTAGATATATCGCTAGTTGTTCCTTAGTAGATACATGCTCCAACAACACATCTTTACTCTACAATTTCTCTCTCAAGAAATGATATTTCAGCTCAATATGCTTGGTTCTATCATGCAACATAGGGTTCTTTTAAATATTTATTGTATTGGTGTTATCATAGAAATTCCTTATCGATTTTGTAATCTTCAACTTAAAACCTTCCAGAATGTGTTTCATCTAGATTGCCTAGGTACAATTAATATATGTTCCAATATATTCAGCTTTCACAATTGACTTTGATGTCTCCTCTTTAATGGCAATAAAGACAATGTCCTCATTTGCATTATCTTTAGATTCCTCAGCTGTGATGTTGGCATATGAGCAGAGTTTGATGACATGATGGGATTGTATGTTGTCATTGATATCAATATGCTAAAGTATGAACCGGTATATTGAAGTAAGCAAACTAGTAAGTGAACTGATATGATGGTATGAAGTGAACTAGTATGATAGTATGAAGTGAACCAGTATGTTGAAGTGTGAACCGGTATATGCAAAGTTTGTATCGGGGTTTCATTTGATATGACTACCGGTTGGTAGTCTCAGCTTCAGGGTTTCTGGTTGATGCATTCCACATCTATGTGATTCAACTGATGACATCCTGTGATGAGTTAGCATTGAAATGAAGATCAGATCGTGTTGCCACATCAGCCCTATGCACGTAAAGAATTTCCTTGAGGAACTTGCATGAAGAAGATTGATTCTATCTACCTCGGGAATGTGCAAAATCTTAGTAAATGGTGGAGAGCGCGTGATGGGTTATCAACTTCCTGAAGTGGTGAAGAATGAATGATGGAGAACATCTTGAGATTTGTTCAAGATTGTTTTACCCTATGCAATGTGATTAAATGGTCAGGATTGGACCGACTATATTGATAACCTAGATGCTTAGGGTTTTTGGTTTTGGCCACTAACCTTATTGTTGCCTATAAGGTCAATGATGGTTTTCATTTGAAGTTGTTCGCAAATGAATGTGTGTGAAGTGATTCTTACCAGATTGGAGCAGTGAGTAGAGATATGCAAAGTGTGATTGCAAATGTAAAGGAACTAAAGCAGATCTGCCTTGGCATTAAATGTTGTTATCGGATTAGTGTATTACTTGTTGACTTCTAACCATTTCAGTAGTTGAAAAATCCCTTTATCGGGTAGATTTAATAGGTTTTTTGTAAATCCTTTAACAGGGTGACTCAAAATTATTGATTTTTCCAAATCCTCTTACAAGGTGACCTTTAATAGGGTTTTAACCTCTAACTGGGTATTTAGCCATCCCTTAATAGGGTGATACCTAGCAGGATCGGTTCCTAGCAGAACATGTTGTAAAGTCTTTAACTAGACTAGGCTCCTATAGAGTGAACTTCAGAAGAGTTCAAGAACAACTTGTGGGTATTCATCCCCACCGTGGTTTTCCCTAGTTGGGTTTCCATGTGAAAATTAAGTGTGTCATGTGTGATGCTTTTTCATGTGATTATTTAGTGTTTTCTATTAAGCAGTAATGCAAGCTGATCCAGTGGTCATTATATTTCTGATGTATTACTTGTTTAAGCATATGGGTGAAGTGGAAATGAGATAGTAGGTTTTGTGAAGATCTAAGTGTTACCGGTTTATGACTTTTATAGTCATTGTGTTTACCGGTATTGCCTTGATTCAGATTGGTGATGTTGTTTACCAATTTGTGCAGTCTTTGCAGTTTAAGTTGTTAAAGAAGTTTTTGTCTATAGTGATTCAACCCCCCTCTTAGTATTTGTTGGATATTTAATGCTCATCATTATTCATCAATTGGTATCAAAGCATCCTCTAGGTCCTCTATGCTATAAGCTTAACTGCTTGAGAAAAAGATCCTATTCTAATGATGAAGAGGGAAGGTCCTAAGTTCAATAGAGATAACTTTAAGATATGGAAGGACAGAATGAAGATATACTTTAAAAGCATGGGTGCTCAACACTAGAACTATGTTGAGAATACTTATGTTGTCCCTACTGGTACTCTCACCAATGGTCAAAGAAGAGAAATTTAGGAGAATGGGCAAGTCATGGAAGCTCTTATCAGCAGTCTATCTGATATTGAGTTTATAGATGTTTAGGATAAAGACAATCCCAAAGATGTATGGGATACTCTGGAGTCTATCTATGGTAGTGATGAGAATGTGAAGCAATCTAAGGAAGAAAGCCTTAGAGGAAAATTTGAAGACATGTAGATGGTTGAAGGAGAGACCATTCAACAATATGGGATAAGAATTAAAATCATTGTTGGAGACATCAAGAGTGTAGGAGGCACAATGGATGATTCCATTATTGTTAGAAAAGTTTTGAGATTCTTATTACCGGTCTATGCAATAAGGGTTGCTGCTATTCAAGAGTTGAGATCTATTGACAAGACAAAGGTATCCCTTGACTCCATTATTGCTAAGTTGACCACATATGTGCTAAACTATTATGATGGTAGTGTTCAAAAGACTGAATCAACCTTTAGAGGATCTGCTGCACTATCTAGAAAGGGAAAAGAAGCTAGTACTAGTTGTGAACCTAGACAAAGAATGGATATGGATGATGAGGAGATCCTGATGGAAATCAAAGTTCTTCTTGCCAAGAGACTTCCTAAGGGAACTAGAAAATACAGAGGTAAGCTCCCTTTGAAATGTTTTTCTTATAATAAGATAGGGCACATTGCTGTAAACTGTCCCAATAGTGATAATAAGGACAAACTGGAGAAGTTTAAAAAGTTCAGAGGAAATAGGAGAAACTATCTTATTGCAGTTGACGAAGGCATCACTAATGATGAATTAGAAGATGAAGAAAGTGAAGACAATGTTTGTAACCATTAAGGAAGATGTGTCAGACAAGAAGGCTCTTGTCTCCCACTTTGATAATTCTAATGAGTGTATTATTGATAGTGGTTGTTCTCACCACATGACTGGTGACCAAAGAAAGTTTTTGTCTCTGGAAGAGTATGATGGAGGTGTAGTCCAATTTGGTAATGATGCACCATGCATGGTAAAAGGAAAAGGGTCCATCTCTCTAAATGGAAAAATAAGTGTTGATAATGTGTACTGGGTAGAAGGTCTGAGGCATAACCTTCTAAGTGTTGCCCAATTGAATGATAAAGATCTCACTCTAGAATTCAAAGATGGAGTATGAAAAATAAAAGGATAGACTGGTGAACTGATGGCCACCGGTATGCAAACCAGAGGTAACTTATTTCAGTTAAATACAAATATCAGTCAATGTCTAATGGATAAGTTTGATGACAATTGGATATGGCATAAGAGACTCTATCATGTAAATTTTGATAATATTGTGAAGGCCAGTAAGATCAAGGTAGTTAGAGGATTGCCTATGCTGAACAAACTAGAGAATCCTTTGTGCAAAGAATATCAACTGGGGAAAATGTCTTCCTCAACCTTCAAAGGTAAATCTTTCACAGTAGATAATTTACTTGATCTTGTACATACTGATTTGTGTGGTCCTATGAAAACTAGGAGTGTTCAGGGAGATAGGTACTTTATGATTCTTACTGATGATTGCTCTAGAATGATGTGGATCACATTCTTGAAAGAGAAGTCTAAAGCTTTTGGAAATTTTAAAGCCTTCAGAGCACTAGTTGAAAAGGAAAGTTGTAAGAGGATTAAATGCCTTAGAACTAACCAATGAGGCGAGTTCACTTCTAGTGAGTTTAATAAGTACTGTGAAGAGAACAACATCAAGAGGTAATTGTCTACTCCTGGACTCCATAACATAATGACCTAGCAAAAAGGAACAACCAGATTATAGTTGAAGCAGCCAGAATGATGCTAATTCAAGGGAAGGTTGCTCATGCTTTTTGGAGAGAAGCAGTGAGCATTGCAATCTACATTATAAACCAGGTACTCATCAAGAAAGGTAAGGATAAAACTCCTTATGAGTATTGGACTGGTAAGACTCCAGTAGTAAGCTACTTTAGAGAATTTGGTAGCAAGTGTTATATTAAGAGAAGTGAACACCAAAGCAAGTTTGATGCTAAATGTAATGAGGGAATATTCCTAGGGTATTCCACCAAGAGAAAAGCTCTCAAGTGTTTTAACAATAAAACTCAAAGAATTGTTAAAAGTATCAATATTAGAATTGATGAGACTACTGAGAAACCTGAGGAAACTGATAGTGAGCGAGCGGTAGCTGAAATGGATGTAAACTTCTAGGAACCGGTTGCAAAACAACCAAGTACAAGTAATAGTACTCCTACACCAGTAGATGCTAATGTAGATGAAGATGAAGATGAGGATGAAGAGGAAAAGCAAGAGGAATCAGCCAAGATCATTCCTAGGTATGTAAAGCTACATCATCATCTAAAGTAAATCATAGGAGATAAGGATGTAGGAATTCTTACAAGAAGAAAGGTCAGAGAGAATTCTTGCATGATTTCTGAATTTGAGCCCAAAATATTTAAAGAGGCACACACAGATGAAGACTGGATTAAGGCTATGGAATAGGAACTTGACCAGATAGAAAAGAATGATACATGATCTTTAGTACCTAGACCTGATCACAAAAACATTATTGGCACCAAATGGGTTTTTAGAAACAAGCTAAATGAAGATGGTACAGTGGTAAGAAACAAAGAAAGATTGGTATGTAAGGGATATGCTCAAGAAGAAGGAGAAGACTATGGAGAAACTTTTTCTCTAGTAGCTAGATTGGAAGGAGTTTGAATGCTTCTTGAATATGCAGCCTTCAAGGGATTCAAAGTGTATCAGATGGATGTAAAATCTGCATTCCTGAATGGAATACTTGAAGAGGAAGTATATATAGAGAAACCAGATGGGTTTTCCCTATCAAAAGACAGTGATATGGTATGTAGGCTACATAAATTCTTGTATGGATTGAAGCAAGCACCTAGAGCATGGTATGAAAATTTACACTCCCATCTTGTGAAGATTGGATTTAAAAGAACAAGTGAAGACAAAAATATCTATCTGAAGTCAGAAGGGGATCAGATTCTAATCTATGAAGTGTTTGTTGATGACATAATTTTTGGTGGAAATGACAAGATGAGCCATGTGTTTGCAGATGAGATGAAGAAGGAATTTGAGATGTTACTAATCGGAGAGATTAAGTTATTCATTAGACTACAAATTCAACAAATGAAAGATGGGATCTTTATCACTCAGTCCAAGTATGTCAAAGAGGTGTTGAAGACCTTTGGCATGGAAGCTAGCAAACTAGTTGGTACACCTATGATGACCGGTTGTAAATTGTCAAAAGAAGATGACTCGGCATTGGTGAATGAGAAGGAATACTAGTCAATGATTGGTAAGTTGCACTATGTAGTACACAACAGACCAGACATAGCACATGTAGTGGGCATTGCTGCACATTTTTTAGAAAAGTCTGAGAGAATCCCACTTGGTAGCAGTCAAGCAGATTCTTAGATATCTGAAGGGAACTATAGATTATGGTATCCATACAATAATGATTTCAATCTCAAAGTATTTACCAATGCCAATTGGGCTAGTAAAGTGGACGACCAGAAGAGAACAACCAATGGTGCATTCTTTCTTGGTGGTAGACTAGTCTCATGGATGAGAAAGAAGCAGAGTTGTATCTTTTAGTCCACAGTAGAAGTAGAATATGTAGCAGCATTTATGAATTGGGTAAGTGCACCAAGATGGTGAACAGAAAAGTGGCCACATGCCAAAAAAAAACAAAATTTTTCATAACCTGTATGGGTTCTAAAATTTCAAAAATGTGCTAGGCTTGGTAACACCAAGCCTAGAGAAAAAACAATTAAAAAAACCAAAAGTTCCTCAAAACCCGTACAAGTTTTGAGGAACATTTTTTTTAAATAAAAAAATTTAAAGTTTCTCAAAACCCGTACAGGTTTTGAGAAACATATTTCTTTTGTTTAGGCCATGGGTTTTGGCCATTTTCAACACCAAAACCTATGGAACAACAGCAAGGAGAAACCAAAAAAAGCATCAAACCCGTACAGGTTTGCAATAATTTTTTGTTTTCCCATCATCAAAAGCAATTTTCAACAATGGCACACTGTCGAATAGGTAAGATTTGATTTGTTTGATTATTTTTATTTGAATTTTAATTAAATTAGGGTTTTTTAATTGATTTAAGTTTTGTTTTTATTAATTTGATGTCAGATTCTTCAAGAAATCCCCAAAAATGAAATAGACAACAAAGACCTCCTCCTGCACAAGAAACACAAGAAAACCCTATTAACATTGCACAAGAGCAACAAGAAAACCTCAAAATCTTGAAAATGTTGCTCCTCAACAATCACCACCACCCCGAAAACCTCCACATCCTCCATTAGATCATGTAGATGCCACACAAGAGGATCTCATCAATCACCTTACACAAAATAGTGCCCAAATTTCTATATTAGTGAATAGGTTGAGGACCTCTAAGCTTGAGCACCACTCAACCCTTGCTAGAACACTAGAAACAATGGCTAATAGTGAAAATGAGGTATCTAGGGAGGTTACGAAATGAGGTTCATGGAGGGATAGATGTCAAACATTTTATGCAGATGGGTTGTCATATGATCAAGTGAAGAAAAAGGGCATAGTTAAAGCTGACATATGTGCTCTTTTCACCAATCCTGTTACCAGTAACAACCTAGAACTAAATACAACTTGGTTTCCTATACATTGGTGTGTTCATGCTAGGTTGAAAGATGCTTTTTGGGATAGGTGGTATATGGTCTTTGACCAACCACCTTGTAATAATTGGGAGGTGCCTCCGTTATTTTTTGAGAAAGTTGTATTGTGAGTTTATCCTAAGCAAGAAGCCGAATTACTTTGACATCTGACAATTTCAGGGTAGAGGGAGAGGCTCTATAGAGGATAGACCTGGGGCCCATAGGGTGGTAGGTCCACAACACAGGAGGCGTACAACTCCTAAACCCATGGTTCATGTCACTGTCCCTATATCCTTGAGGGAGTCTATGGAATTATAGACCCTTCAGGCAGCTGCATCATTGACTAATGTCATTGTTCAACATGGGACATAGCTAGTCAGAGAAAAGGATGTACCAACACCTACAACACCTCCTTCATTAGTGACACCTCCTTCATCAGCAACACCTCCTTCCTCAGCGGTACCTCCTTCATCAACAACACCTCATGCATCATTTGGCATGAGCCAACCCATTTAGCATATGTTCCCCACCTGCTAGGGTGTATGTTCTGGTGTAGACACTGATGCAAATGAGGATGGTGGGACATCTCATTCATGCACATGTTGTGGGAGTAGATGTCATGCTTCCACTGCAGAGGATGTGGCCCTCATCGACGAACTGCTCAATATGTTGTACCCTCTCTATCAGACATAGGTGTGTTTAATTCTGTTTATGACATGTTATCAATTAAGTGACTAAATCTTATAAAAAGAAATGAATTTTTATTTTTAGAACAATTTAAAGTGACATATAAATAAAATGCATTGCAGGGTGCAATAGGTGGTGGGAGTACACCACATACTATTCAATTGACTCCATGGTCACGACTAGTTTCGCCACTAGAGGTAAAGATTTGTAAATTTGTTAAAAATATAATAATACATTAGATTCAAAATATATTTTGTTAATTATATGTATCATTACTTGATATTTTGTAGGGCTTATCAGTGATTGAGATGTCCCAAGTTGATGATATCACACTTTTAGCCATTGACTTTGGCTAAGATAGCTATGTGGTACCATTTAGATTTATATATTTTTTACTTAAGTGATATATTAAATACATGCTCTTTTCCCTTATGTTAATTTTTTTCCATTAGTTTACCCCGCCTACCTCGAGGACATCTCATGTGAGCAAGCCATCCTCTAGCACTCTGAGGCAAAAAAAGATATCCTCTCAAACACCCAAATGACAGAAGGTAATTCACTACAATTTAAATTCAATTGTTGAAATGTATTATGATTAAACATGTATATGTAGATATTGATAAATGCACTTAATTTATTTGTTCTATATACAGAAACATATGGGGTTTACGAAATTAATGAATGCACCTGATGTTGATGAGGTTCAGCAGAGGGAAGAGGTGATATCTTCATATTCACTTTGGATTGCATTCTTGCTTGTTCAAAATAACTAAATCCTTTTATGTCTATATCATATGTTATCATTTTTCATACAAGAAATGGTAATAGCTGCATCAGATTCGACAAGGCCTCCTAAGGTTACAAGAGAACTATATGAGGCTTCAGTGTGCATTTTTCTACATATGTTAAAAATATTTGTTTTATCTAGTTTGTCAACAACTTTGGGTTATTAACTTGTATGATTGCCTTTAAACTATTACAGGACCCTTGCAAACTTCCTACTATTATTCTACCATTCCATTTCAGTAGAAGTCCTACACATATATTATGGGACCCAACACGACCAAGGCAAAAGGTATGTCTTTCTTAGATCAACTCCTTTTCACTAAGTGCACAATAGAGTTGAAACCGTCTAGTTAACTCCTTTTGGATCACTTACCATGGATATAGGAAATGGTCATAACTGATTCATCTGTGACTTTGCCTTCTATGACCACAACACATCCATCTGAAGCTCCGATATGCTTTAGTTTTTTAGTCTATTCATTTTTAGTTATTATGTGTTATTTTGACATATATGTCATTAACATGTATTAATGTTGTTTTACCAGTTACAACCTCCTGCAGGACATCCCACGGATCCTCAACCTCACCAAATTGTAGAAGACAAAGATGAGGTAATCAACATTTCAACTTCAAACAATTTAGAGTTCAGTATTTAGTTATTTTGATGTTATATTGAGAAAATATATCTGATTAGACATTTGAATTGTCCTTTTGCAGCCATGTACTACTTTGAAGAGACTCGATTTTGATGATCTGCCATAGTCATAGATATGGATAGAGACATATAGTTATATTTGTGGTCATTGAAGGGCCAATTTTTTATATATTTGACATTTGTATATGTATATATCGACTTTGACAGACATGGCACATGCCACAATTTTGTAATTATTATTGATTTGGCATCTATGCCATTTTGTGATATATGTACATGATTATTGTTCATTTTGATATATATGTAACTTGATATTTGATCCAATTTGTTCATTGATATATATGAAACATGATATTCTTGAAACTTTGTTATTTGCTATTGAAATGTGATCAAATTTGTTAGTTGTGTATATGTCTTGAAATGTGATCTAGTTTGTTCATTACTTGTAACTCATATGGCATATACTTTTAAACTATCTATTGCTCATATTGTGTATACCCAAGTACTGATACCGGTAATGTTGATATTCTGCATTTTGATTGAGTGAATTTGCTTTGAGTCCTTCATGCATGAAGAGATTGGAGTGAAGTTCATCATTTCAAGAACCAATTAAGACATTTCATGCTTAAGTACATCATTTCATCACTTAGTGAAGTTTTGCTTGTCATGGGAATGAACCGTTAGTGTGAGTGCATCCAAGTGGCTGGGTTTATGCTAGGTGTTCCCTTGTCTCACTCCCCAAGGCATCTGATCATTACAAGCCACCTCATAGCAACATTTTCCCTTGAGTGCCCAAAGCGGAAAAAATGATCAAACTTTGATGTAGCCTAACTTAGAGATCGTGGTGGTTATGAAGAACTAGAAGTTTTGGCCTTAGTTCTACCCATACGGGCTATGTAGAACTAGGAAAAGGAGAGAGGGAGAGGGAGAGAGGGAGGGAGAGAGAGATAGTGAAAGGGAGAGAAGGAGAGGGGGAGGGAGAGAGGGAGATTGGGGAAAGGAGAGAGGCAGAGGGACAAAGGGAGAGAGGGAGAGAGGGGGAGAAGGAGAGGGGGAGGGAGAGAGGGAGATTGGGGAAAGGAGAGGGGGAGAGGGAGAGAGAGGGAGATTGGGAAAAGGAGAGGGGGAGAGGGAGAGAGGGAGAGAGGGAGAGAAGGAGAGGGGGAGGGAGAGAGGGAGATTGGGGAAAGCAGAGCGGGAGATGAAGAGAGGGAGGGAGAGAAGTAGAGGGGGAGGGAGAGAGGAAGGGAGAGGTAGAGCGAGAGAGAGGGAGATTTAGAAAAGGAGAGGGAGAGAGGGAGAGAAGGAGAGGGGGAGGGAGAGAGGAAGATTGGGGAAAGGAGAGGGGGAGAGGTAGAGAGATGGAGATTGGGAAAAGTAGAGGGGGAGAGGGAGAGAGGGAGAGAGGGAGAGAGGGAGAGCAGGAGAGTGGGAGAGAGATTGGGGAAAGGAGAGGGGGAGAGGGAGAGAGAGAGAGATTGCGTAGATGAGAGGGGGAGAGGGGGAGAGGGAGAGAGGGAGAGAGGGAGAGGGGGAGGGAGAGAGGGAGATTAGGGAAAGGAGAGGGGAGAGGGAGAGAGAGGGAGATTAGGAAAAGGAGAGGGGGAGAGGGAGAGAGGGAGAGAGGGAGAGAGGGAGAGAAGGAGATGGGGAAGGAGAGAGGGAGATCTGAGAAAGGAGAGGGGGAGAGGGAGAGAGAGGGAGATTGGGAAAAGGTGAGGGAGAGAGGGAGAGAGGGAGAGAAGTAGAGGGGGAGGGAGAGAGGGAGATTGGGGAAAGGAGAAGGGGAGAGGGAGAGAGAGGGAGATTGGGAAAAGGAGAGGGGGAGTGTAAAGTGGAAAATCATGATTGAACCCTAGTTGCACTCCCCTCTTCCAACTCCAAGGAGAGAGAAGGGAGGTTCGCTAGGATTCGATGGTTTTCACTTAGGGGAGAGACTTTACATTCAAAAGAGGGGTTGAAACTCATAAGATCCAATCCCACACAATGCAAGATTGGATGCTAAATGAATTTCAAAGGTCAAGCAAGCAAGGCTACCCTCTTTTGTAAAGAATATTGATAAAGGAATTAAGCTAGGAATGCATAGAAAGTGACAAAGATTTGCTTATAAACCGAGTTCGGATTATAGGATGAAGCTGCAGACCTGGAATTAGCAGTAAAATGTTGATACGGCGCTGTCCTACAAATTTGAGCAAAAATTGTCGGGACGATGGCGCCCGGCACCATGGTCCTCCGAAAAATCCGCGAAACGAAGGGGGATCTGTTCGTGTCTGCACAAGGATTCCAGATCTTCAATCTCAGCCGCGTACCTGCAACCTTGTTCTAAGGATGTTTGTATCCTTATGTGTGAAGGTTTAGATGTTGTTGTTTGTTGTATTGTTGTATGTTGTAGCATGTAGTAAGTGATCTCCTCTTCAATGGTTGAATCCTTGTCTTGAATGCAACACTTAGCCTTGAATGGAGACTTGAAATGATCAATTGCTTGAATGCTTGAGTATAGTTTCCACACTTTTTCCGTCATGTATGTGTTATCCCCAAATGAGAGAGAAAAATGTAGTTTATATACTTGTCAATTAGGGCTGATAGACTAATTTTCCCGACCTTAGGCCGACCAGGAAATGTAATTTCCAAATTGCAAACAAAAAGACCCGCAATCTCCTTAGGAGACCGGGCCCAAAATAGGACCCAGGGACCAGGGCACTGGGCGCCATGGTCCTGGGGACCAGGGCACTGGGCGCTCTGGTCCTACCTCTCGGGACAGCAGGGTGCAAGGAGGTTCAGGCCAGGGTACTTGAAAAATGCATTTTTTGGTGTCGTAATCAGGTTTCGGGGTCTCCATTCAGGTTTCGTGTTGCATCGCCATCGTGAAGACCGAAATGCAGTCGAAATTGCAAGTGTCACAATTTTAGGATGCTACATTTAGCCCCCACTTTAGTGGGAGTATGTGAGCTCATACTTCCGGTAAAGTACAAGGAAACAACATTGAATAGACTTTCACCACATCAAGGAGGCAAGACACACCAAGCCCCCAGTGGACTAAGGATCTTACGACTTCGATTGACAAAGTAAAAGGGAAGATCACGAGGGAGAACCATGACTGTCAGTAGTAAGGTTCCCTCACTATGAGTCATGCAAGAGAAATACCGAAAATTTTCAAGGCAAAGCTAAGTTCGCCAAGAAATTTTCAAGTATCTTGAAAGGATAGACAGGGTGTATGCCCCCCTACGTTAAAGCGATCGCATATGCCTCAACGGGGGTGATTGTTTTAACGTAGTGATACACATAAGAAATAAGCAAGGAAAGGAGCACGTTATCGCAAAGTTTTAGCCCCCAAGTGTGAGATAAACCCAAGGATAATAGACACAAACACAAAGCATGAGGTGACTTCGCTTTCCTCGAGGTCAGTATGCTGTATGATAAGTCATGTATATATCATATGTATGTATGCATAATTGTTCTTCATTGCCCAATCAAGGAAGGTCACCTAGAAGAAGGGAACACATGTGTCTTTTGAGTCAACATGAGAGAGACCAAAGAGATCTCAGTGCTTTGCATCGTCCTCAAGTAGACAACACTAAGGACAACAAATGGAAGAATGAGAATAACATATAGAAGAAGTAACAAAAGAGAGGGGGAGAGAATCTGCTATGCTAATGTAACTAGTCTAGCACGTCATCTACCCCCCGATCTTGCTGATCAATGTTTCGGGAAGGTAGGGAACACGCTAGAGGAGGAACATCCAACACAGCAGATGGAGCTATCACAAGATCCAAACAAGGGCTATGTTCATGTTCCAAGCCACGTTGTTCTTGTCTAGGAGCTAGGATAAGTGCTTTAGAAAATTCGTTAGATAAATGGTTATCAACATCAACAAGTTCATATTCACTGTCAGAAGCAAGAGAAGTAGCATTTTCATCATGAATAACATTTTCATCTATATCATCATCAAGATTTATAAAAATAGGATCTTTAACTCGCACAGGATCAAGACCATCATGCATCTTATGTTTAGGAGATTTTGGAGAAAATGGAATAATGCTTGTTGAAGGTGTTTTTGGAGATTGTAAATTTTGAGAAGCAGCTGCTTGAGCCCTAAGACGACGCTTTCGTCGATGTTCACGTGCAGAACGATTTCGTCTAGTCTTAGTAGGAAGTGAAGAAGATTGAGGAGGAGGAATGTTCTCATCCTTATCACTTGGGTGTTTAGGTTGTGGTCTTTTAGGATGGATAATAGGAGAAGAAGAAGGTCTCTTCTCTCTATAAAAAGAAGGAGGAGGAATTTTTGGTTTAGGGAGAAGACCAAGTCCATCATGACGAGGAGGTATAGGTCTACTTTTAGAAGGTTTATTAGGCATAGACATAGTCACATCCATGGGGATGGGTTTGGAATCTTCTTGAGGAAAGACATTAGTTTTATCTTTCAAAGGAAGAACTTCCTTCTCAAGAACGATAGGAATGTCAAGTTTAGGTGTTCTAGGTTCACTTTGAGATAGAATCATATCCGTTTTCCACTTTTGATAAGATTTGAAAAGATGATCACTTCACGGAGGAAGAGATTGTAATTGTTTAGGCCAAAAGTAATCAATAGGAACACTAGAAGTTCTTTCAGCTGGTTTAAAGAGACTATGATTAATAGTAACAACTTCACCATTATGGGGAAATTTCAAACACTTGTGAATAGGAGAAGCAATAGCTTTCATGGAAGATAGCCAAGGATAGCCAAGTTTCACACGAAATTGTTCGGATGAAGGAATAATAGCAAAGTTTACATCAAGGGATTTGTTATGGACCTCAATAGGTAATGTAATAGAACCAATTGCAGGAGAAGAAAATGCATCAAATAATTTCACAACCACATCTATTTTGTCATAGATCACTTGATTCAATTGCAAAGTAAAAAGAAATTCTTTAGTAATAACATTAACCATGCACGAAGGATCAATAAGCACTCCACGGCAAGGTGTATTCTTAACTTTTGCAACTATGTATAAAGGACCATCAGGTGCTCTAATGGTTTCATTAGAATCAAATGTGATGGAAGGTTCTTTAGGGATTTCTTGCTGCTCTACAAAGTTAATCACATTCGGAGTCATAGACACAAGACCATCAGATGAGAGAGAGGAATCATTAGCCTCAATTGCATTAGAGGTATGAGAAGGTAATGGATCAGTAAAAATCTGAAGATTTTGGCTAGGAGGAGCTACAGATGTGTTGCCTTTATCATTCACTCCAGAAACAGAAATAGTATTATTATCAATCAAATCTTGAATTTTACCCTTGAAAGAAAAACATTTTTCAGTATCATGACCAGGCTGACGATGAAAGTGACAAAAGGCTTTGTTATCAAAATAAGGTGAAGTAATCTTTGCAGGATCAATTTGCCTTATAGGAGGAAGAGTAAGCACATTTTGTTCCAATAACCTATTCATAATACCATGCAATGATTCATTCAAAGGAGTATACTTTCTTTCTTTCTTGAAAAATTTAGAAATAGGAGGCACACCTGATGCTGCATTCACATTGTTGTTGGTGATGTTTTCATTGAATTTGATGGAATCTCTGTTCGGTTTAAACTTCCCAAATGGTTGTTGACTGCTATCACCCTTATCACTCGGAGCCATAGGATGTGATTGTTCCATTTGACTCACAGTCAGTTGATAATTGTGAAGAGTGGCACACAACTATTGGAAAGAAGTAAACTCAGAAAACAAAAGTTTGTCTCGAATATCTTTTTGCAAATTAGAAATAAAGATTCTTTGAATATCATTGTCAGGCACTGGAAAAGAAATTTGAGCATACAAATGCTTATATCTACCAATAAAATCAGTCACTTTTTCTTTAACACCTTGTTTACAATGCATTAAATCAATCAAAGTAACTTTAGGACTTATATTGTTTTGAAATTGTTGAATGAAAGCATTTGCAAGTTGTTCAAAAGAAGTAATAGAATAAGAAGGCAACGAGCAATACCATTGTAGGGCTTTGTCTCTTAATGTTCTAGTGAATAGTTTTGCAAGCAACCTTGGGTCATAAGAAAAATCAGTACAAATTGTTTGAAAAGTCTTAACATGTGTTAGAGGATCTCCTTTACCATTATAGAGCTCCAAATGTGGGATTTCAACATGTTTAGGAGGGATAGCTCGAACAATGTCAAGAGAAAGTGGGCTCGCAACATCAAATGTGGGCATACTAAACTTAGATTGGTTCATAGAGGCCATTTGTTGCTGTAAAGAAGAGACAGTTTGTGCAAGATTATTAATGGTAGCTTCAGTCGAAGAATTCATATTAGGTGTGTTAGATTGAGATGGAGGTGTTATGTTATTGAAAGAAGGTAAAGAGTAAGGTGGTGGGACCCTATGATAGTCAACCATAGGGGATGATTGGACAAGAGGGACACTACAAGGAGGAATGGAATGGTTAAATGAATTTCCCCCTTGCGTCATGTTCATTTGTGAAGATGTAATAGGAACACTCATTGAAGGAATGTATGAAGAAGTCGGATTGAATGAAGGAAGAGGGTTAATTGAAGAAGAAGGATTGCCCCCATGACTGGTAATCATAGGAGGAATGTCTTGTATAGAAGTAGCCATTATGTTTGATGTAAAGGTAGGTATGCTAGCAATAGAAGTTGTCAAAGGAATAGAATGATTGACTTGAGTGGGAGGTTGTGTATAACCTAAAGTTTCGGCACAACTCTTTATAGGCATCACATTCGAATCCACGATGTGTGCAATACCATGCAAAATATCAATTCCATTCTTATCACTTTGAAGCATGCGTTTTAGACCCTCAATTAAAGGAAGAGCTTGACTCTCGGGATACTCATGAGACATCCATTGGTGAAAATCATCAAATTGGTTATCCAATTTCGAAAGTTGTTCAACAGAAACCTCATGGAGAGCTTCTTCATCATTAGGAGGATTAGAGGAATTACCCATGTCCTCGTTAAAAAGGCTATTCAAATTAGGTTCCATCTCCTCGGTAGTTAAACCTCGGAAAGACTTAATTCTACGGCTTCGTCTAACGGGAATAGTGTAAGTAGGGCTTATTGTTGTAAAACTCATGCACTAGAAAGGAAGAGGAAATTTTGAATTTAGAGGTAGCAATTTTCAGTAAAACCAGCCAATCTTCCAGATTTAAGCTGTTAAATGCAATCACGACAGTCTCCCGAAATTTCGAAAAAAATGTTCGGGACCGTGGCGCTCGGAGTGCAACACGGTCCTTGCAACTTTTTTCAAAATTTGCAGGGATGAAAGGTATGATGATTTTAGAGCTAATCTGAAAAAATTGAGGGATTTTACGATCTGTAGATAGGCCAAATTAAAGTTGCAAATTCGAAATTGAACCCTATCAAGATTGTCGAAAAAATGCAAAATTTGAATTTTGAAAAAGAGAGGGAAACTGAAATTTTGAATTTTATGATTTTAGAGGGAATGTCAAAAGCAATGCAAATTTTGAAATTCAAAAATTGACTCAATTTCACGCAAAATTCAATTTTGAAAGCGGAAATCAAAGTTGTTGTAATTAAGCACTTAATTTCAAAAGTCACAAATTGCAAGAATTTGAATAAAGCACTGAGATTTCGAATGAATGCAAACACACTTTTTAGATTTAGGACAGTAAGAACACAATTTTGACACAAAATTTCAATTTCAATGATTTTTGAATGATTAGAAGCCCTAAACCAAGCAATCATAGAACCAACTTTGACTGTAATTTTGAAAGTGTTATAATTGATAAAAGTAGCCAAAATTCTGGATTTTAGCAGGAAAATACAGTAAGATCTTGCTCCCGAAATTTCGGAAAAAATGTCAGGGACGATGGCACTCGGAGTGCACACGGTCCTCGCAACTTTTTTCCAAATTTTCAGGGATGAAAGATATTGTGATTTTATTGCAGAACCCAAAGTTACAACTGATTTGGAGATGTTTTGATCAGTGAAATTGTTGGACAAAGGTTGAATTAAGAGGGTTTCAAAAATTAGGGTTTTGACACTTAACCACTTAATTTTCACAATTAAAGCACAAACATGAATTGATAATTTGTAATAGAAGGGCAGATCTGAAATAAGCATTAACAATTAAATATTTCACAAGTTCAATTACTAAAAAGAAATTTTAGGGTTTTTATGCAATCACCTCTAAAATTTTGCAAAAGATCAAACATGGAAATGTAATCAAGGAATCAATTTTCAGATCTAAGCATGAAAAATCAGAAAGGATGTTCATGTCGGGTTCACCAAAATGTAAAGTGGAAAATCACGATCAAACCCTAGTTGCACTCCCCTCTTCCAACTCCGAGGAGAGAGAAGGGAGGTTCGCTAGGATTCGATGGTTTTCACTTAGGGGAGAGACTTTACATTCAAAAGAGGGTTTGAAACTCATAAGATCCAATCCCACACAATACAAGATTGGATGCTAAATGAATTTCAAGGGTCAAGACAGCAAGGCTACCCTCTTTTCTAAAGAATATTGATAAAGGAATTAAGCTAGGAATGCATAGAAAGTGACAAAGATTTGCTTATAAACTGAGTTCGGATTATAGGATGAAGCTGCGGACCTGGAATTAGTAGTAAAATGTCGATACAGTGCTATCCTACAAATTTGAGCAAAATTTGTCAGGACGATGGCGCTCGGCACCACGGTCCTCCGAAAAATCTGCGAAATGAAGGGGGATCTATTCGTCTCTGCACAAGGATTCCAGATCTTCAATCTCAGCCGCGTACCTGCAACCTTGTTCTAAGGATGTTTGTATCCTTATGTGCGAAGGTTTAGATGTTGTTGTTTGTTGTATTGTTGTATGTTGTAGCATGTAGTAAGTGATCTCCTCTTCAATGGTTGAATCCTTGTCTTGAATGCAACACTTAGCCTTGAATGGAGACTTGAAATGATCAATTGCTTGAATGCTTGAATGCTTGAGTATAGTTTCCACGCTTTTTCCGTCATGTATGTGTTATCCCCAAATGAGAGAGAAAAATGTAGTTTATATACTTGTCAATTAGGGCTGATAGACTGATTTTCCCGACCTTAGGCCGACCAGGAAATGTAATTTCCAAATTGCAAACAAAAAGACCCGCAATCTCCTTAGGAGACCGGGCCCAAAATAGGACCCAGGGACCAGGGTGCTGGGCGCCATGGTCCTGGGACCAGGGCGCTAGGCGCCCTAGTCCTGAGGGACCAGGGCACTGGGCGCTCTGGTCCCACCTCCAAGGACAGCAGGGTGCAAGGAGGTTCAGGCCAGGGTACTTGAAAAATGTAGTTTTTGGTGTCGTAATCAAGTTTCGGGGTCTCCATTCAGGTTGCGTGTTGCGTCACCATCGTGAAGACCAAAATGCAGTCGAAATTGCAAGTGTCGCAATTTTAGGATGCTACAGGGAGAGGGAGAGAGTGAGAGAGAGAGAGAGGGAGAGAAGGAGAGGGGGAGGGAGAGAGGGAGATTGGGAAAAGGAGAGGGGGAGAGGGAGAGAGAGGGAGATTGGGAAAAGGAGAGGGGGAGAGGGAGAGAGGGAGAGAGGGAGAGAAGGAGAAAGGGAGGGAGAGAGGGAGATTGGGGAAAGGACAGGGGGAGAGGGAGAGAGAGGGAGATTGGGAAAAGGAGAGGGGGAGAGGGAGAGAGAGGGAGATTGCAAAAAGGAGAGGGGGAGAGATAGAGAGAGAGAGAGGGAGAGAGTGAAAGTGGGAGGGAGAGAGGGAGATTGGGGAAAGGAGAGAGGAAGAGGGAGAGAGAGGGAGATTGGGAAAAGGAGAGGGGGAGAGGGAGAGAGGGAGAGAGGGAGAGAAGGAGAGGGGGAGGGAGAGAGTGACATTGGGGAAAGGAGATGCGGAGAGGGAGAGAGAGGGAGATTGGGAAAAGGAGAGGGGGAGAGTGAGAGAGTGAGAGTGGGAGAGAAGGAGAGGGGGAGGGAGAGAGGGAGATTGGGGAAAGGAGAGTGGGAGAGGGAGAGAGAGAGATTGGGAAAAGGGGAGGGAGAGAAGGAGAGAGGGAAAGGGGGAGGGAGAGAGGGAGATTGGGGAAAGGAAAGGGGAAGAGGGAGAGAGAGGGAGATTGGGAAAAGGAGAGGGGGAGAGGGGTAGAGGGAGAGAGGGGGAGAAGGAGAAGGGGAGGGAGAGGGGGACATTGGGGAAAGGAGACGTGGAGAAGGAGATCGAGGGAGATTGGGAAAAGGAGAGGGGGAGAGGGAGAGAATGAGAGAGAGAGGGAGAGAAGAAAAGGGGGAGGGAGAGAGGGAGATTGGGGAAAGGAGATGGGGAGAGGGAGAGAGAGGTAGATTAGGAAAAGGAGAGGGGGAGAGGGAGAGAGGGAGAGAAGGAGATGGGGAGGGAGAGAGGGCGATTGGGGAAAGGAGAGGGGGAGAGGGAGAGAGAGGGAGATTGGGAAAAGGAGAGGGGGAGAGGGAGAGAGGGAGAGAAGGAGAGAGGGAGGGAGAGAGTGAGATTGGGGAAAGGAGAGGGGGAGAGGGAGAGAGAGGGAGATTGGGAAAAGGAGAGGGAGAGAGGGAGAGAGAGAGAGAGAAGGAGAGGGGGAGGGAGAGAGGGAGATTGGGGAAAGGAGAGTGGGAGATGAACAGAGGGAGGGACAGGGAGGGAGAGAAGGAGCGGGGGAGGGAGAGAGAGCGAGTTTGGGAAAAGTAGAGGGAGAGGGAGAGAGAGGGAGATCAGGAAAAGGAGAGGGAGAGAGGGAGAGAAGGAGAGGGGAAGGGAGAGAGGAAGATTGGGGAAAGGAGAGGGAGATTGGGAAAAGTAGAGGGGGAGAGGGAGAGAGGGAGAGAAGGAGAGGGGGAGGGAGATTGGGGAAAGGAGAGGGGGAGAGGGAGAGAGAGGGAGATTGGGTAAATGAGAGGGGGAGAGGGGGAGAGGGAGAGAGGGAGAGAGGGAGAAGGGTAGGGAGAGAGGGAGATTGGGGAAATGATAGGGGAGAGGGAGAGAGAGGTAGATTGAGAAAAGGAGAGGGAGAGAGGGAGAGAGGGAGAGAGGGAGAGAAGGAGAGGGGGAGGGAGAGAGGGACATTGGGGAAAGGAGACAGGGAGAGTGAGAGGGAGAGAGATTGGCAAAAGGAGAGCGGGAGAGGTAGAGAGGGAGAGAGGGAGAGAAGGAGAGGGGGAGGGAGAGAGGGAGATTAGGGAAAGGAGAGGGGAAGAGGGAGAGAGAGGGAGATTGGGAAAAGGAGAGGGAGAGAGGGAGATTGGGCAAAGGAGAGGGGGAGAGGGAGAGAGAGGGAGATTGGGAAAAGGAGAGGGGGAGAGGGAGAGAGGGAGAAAGAGAGAGAGGGAGAGAAGGAGAGGGGGAGGGAGAGAGGGAGATTGGGGAAAGGAGAGGGGGAGAGGGATCGAGAGGGAGATTGGGAAAAGGAGAGGGGGAGAGGGAGGGAGGGAAACAGGGAGAGAAATAGAGAGGGAGGGAGAGAGGGAGATTGGGAAAAGGAGAGGGGGAGAGGGAGAGAGAGGGAGATTGGGAAAAGGAGAGGAGGAGTGGAAGAGAGAGAGAGGGAGAGATGGAAAGGGGGAGGGAGACATGGAGATTGGGGAAAGGAGAGGGGAAAAGGGAGAGAGATTGAGATTCAGAAAAGAAGAAGGGAAGAGGGAGAGAGGGAGAGAGGGAGAGAGGGAGAGAGGGAGAGAGGGAGAGAAGGAGAGGGGGAGGGAGAGAGGGACATTGGGAAAAGGAGAGGAGGAGAGGGAAAGAGAGGGAGATTTCAAAAAGGAGAGGGGGGGAGGGAGAGAAGGAGAGAGAGGGAGAGAAGGAAATGGGTAGGGAGAGAGGGAGATTTTGAAAAGGAGAGGGGGAGAGCGAGAGAGAGGTAGATTAGGAAAAGGAGAGGGGCAGAGGGAGAGAGGGAGATTGAGAGAGAAGGAGACGGGTAGGTAGAGAGGGAGATTGGGGAAAGGAGAGGGGGAGAGGGAGAGAGAGGGAGATTGGGAAAAGGAGAGGGGGAGAGGGAGAGAGGAAGAGAGGGAGAGAAGGAGAGGGGGAGGGAGAGAGGGAGATTGGGGAAAGGAAAAGGGGAGAGGGAGAGAGAGGGAGATTGGGAAAAGGAGAGGGGGAGAGGGAGCGAGGAAGAGAGGGAGAGAAGGAGAGGGGGAGGGAGAGAGGGAGATTAGGGAAAGGAGAGGGGGAGATGAAGAGAGGGAGGGAGAGGGAGGGAGAGAAGGAGAGGGGGAGGGAGAGAGGAAGGGAGAGGGAGAGGGAGAGAGAGGCAGATTGGGAAAAGGAGAGGGAGAGAGGGAGAGAAGGAGAGGGGGAGGGACAGAGGAAGATTGGGGAAAGTAGAGCGGGAGAGGGAGAGAGATGGAGTTTGGGAAAAGTAGAGGGGGAGAGCGAGAGAAGGAGAGAGGGAGAGAAGGAGAGGGGGAGGGAGATTGGGGAAAGGAGAGGGGGAGAGGGAGGGAGAGGGAGTGTGGGTAAATGAGAGGGGGAGAGGGGGAGATGAAGAGAGGGAGAGAGGGAGAGGCGGAGAGAGAGAGGGAGATTTCGGAAAGGAGAGGGGGAGAGGGAGAGAGAGGTAGATTTTGAAAAGGAGAGGGGGAGAGGGACAACGGGAGATAGTGAGAGAAGGAGACGGGGAGGGAGAGAGAGAGATTGGGTAAAGGAGAGGGGGAGATGGAGAGAGAGGGAGATTGGGAAAAGGAGAGGGGGACAGGGAGAGAGGGAGAGACTGAGAGAAGGAGAGGGGGAGGCAGAGAGGGAGATTGGGGAAATGAGAGGGGGAGACGGAGAGAGAGGGAGCTTGGGAAAAGGAGAGGGGGAGAGGGAGAGAGGGAGAGACTGAGAGAAGGAGAGGGGGAGGCATAGAGGGAGATTGGGGAAATGAGAGGGGGAGAGGGAGAGAGAGGCAGATTGGGAAAAGGAGAGGGAGAGAGGGAGAGAGGAAGAGAAGGAGACGGGGAGGGAGAGAGGGAGATTGGGGAAAGGAGAGGGGGAGAGGGAGATAGAGGGAGATTCAGAAAGGGGAGGGGGAGAGGGAGAGAGGGAGAGAAAGAGAGAGGGAGAGAAGGAGTGGGAGAGGGAGAGAGGGAGATTGGGGAAAGGAGAGGGGGAGAGGGAGAGAGAGGGAGATTGGGAAAAGGAGAGGGAGAGAAAGAGAGAGGGAGAGAGAGAGAGAAGGAGAGGGGGAGGGAGAGAGGGGGATTCAAGAAAGGAGAGGGGGAGAGTGAGAGAGAGGGAGATTGGCAAATTGAGAGGGGGAGAGGAAGAGAGAGAGAGAGGGAGAGAGGGAAAGGGGGAGGGAGAGAGGGAGATTGGGCAAAGGAGAGGGGGAGATGAAGAGAGGGAGGGAGAGGGAGGGAGAGAAGGAGAGGGGGAGGGAGAGCGGAAGGGAGAGGGAGAAATGGAGATTAGGGAAAGGAGAGGGGGAGAGGGAGAGAGAGGGAGATTGGGAAAAGGAGAATGGGAGAGGGAGAAAGGGAGAGAAGGAGAGGGGGAGGGAGAGAAGGAGAGTGAGAGAGAGGGAGATTTGGAAAAGGAGAGTGGGAGAGTGAGAGAGGGAGAGAGGGAGAGAAGGAGAGGGAGAGGGAGAGAGAGAGATTGGGAAAAAGAGAGGGGGAGGGAGAGGGAGACAGAGGGACACTGGGAAAAAGATAGATTTGGGAACGGAAAGGTGGAGAGGGAGAGAAGGAGAGAAGGAGAGCGGGAGGGAGAGAGAGAGGGAGAGAGAGGGACATAGGGAAAAGGAGATGGTGAGAGAGAGAGAAGGAGAGGGGGAGGGAGAGAGGGAGATTGGGGAAAGGAAAGGGGGGAGGGAGAGAAAGGGAGATTGGGAAAAGAAGATGGGGAGAGGGAGAGAGGGAGAGAGAGGGAGATTGGGAAAAGGAGAGGGGGAGAGGGAGAGAGGGAGAGAAGGAGAGAGGGAGGGAGAGAGGGAGATTGGGAAAAGGAGAGGGGGAGAAGGAGAGAGAGAGAGATTGGGAAAAGGAGAGGGGGAGAGGGAGAGAGGGAGAGAAGGAGAGGGGAAGGGAGAGAGGGAGATTGGGGAATTGAGAGGGGGAAAGGGAGAGAGGGATAGAGGGAGAGAAGGAGAGGGGGAGGGAGAGAGGGATATTGGGGAAAGGAGAGGGGTAGAGGAAGAGAGAGGGAGATTGGGAAAAGGAGAGGGGGAGAGGGAGAGAGGGAGAGAGGGAGAGAAGGAGAGGGGGAGGGAGAGAGGGACATTCTGGAAATGATATGGGGAGAGGGAGAGAGAGGGAGATTGGGAAAAGGAGAGGGGGAGAGTGAGAGAGGGAGAGTGGGAGAGAAGGAGAGGGGGAGGGAGAGAGGGA
>NC_081413.1:88503290-88560177 GCF_030272615.1 Cryptomeria japonica
AGAGAGGGAGAGAAGGAGAGAAGGAGAGCGGGAGGGAGAGAAGGAGAGTGAGAGAGAGGGAGATTGGGAAAAGGAGAGTGGGAGAGTGAGAGAGGAAGAGAGGGAGAGATGGAGAGGGAGAGGTAGAGAGCGAGATTGGGAAAAAGAGAGGGGGAGGGAGAGGGAGAGAAAGGGACACTAGGAAAAAGATAGATTTGGGAAAGGAAAGGTGGAGAGGGAGAGAAGGAGAGAAGGAGAGCGGGAGGGAGAGAGAGAGGGAGAGAGAGGGACATAGGGAAAAGGAGATGGTGAGAGAGAGAGAAGGAGAGGGGGAGGGAGAGAGATTGGGGAAAGGAAAGGGGGGAGGGAGAGAGAGGGATATTCTGAAAAGGAGATGGGGAGAGGGAGAGAGGGAGAGAGAGGGAGATTGGGAAAAGGAGAGGGGGAGAGGGAGAGAGGGAGAGAAGGAGAGAGGGAGGGAGAGAGGGAGATTGGGAAAATGAGAGGGGGAGAAGGAGAGAGAGAGAGATTGGGAAAAGGAGAGGGGGAGAGGGAGAGAGGGAGAGAAGGAGAGGGGAAGGGAGAGAGGGAGATTGGGGAATTGAGAGGGGGAGAGGGAGAGAGGGATAGAGGGAGAGAAGGAGAGGGGGAGGGAGAGAGGGAGATTGGGGAAAGGAAAGGGGAAGAGGAAGAGAGAGGGAGATTGGGAAAAGGAGAGGGGGAGAGGGAGAGAGGGAGAGAGGGAGAGAAGGAGAGAAGGAGAGGGGGAGGGAGAGAGGGACATTGGGGAAATGAGATGGGGAGAGGGAGAGAGAGGGAGATTGGGAAAAGGAGAGGGGGAGAGCGAGAAAGGGAGAGTGGGAGAGAAGGAGAGGGGGAGGGAGAGAGGGAGATTGGGGAAAGGAGAGCGGGAGAGGGAGAGAGAGATTGGGAAAAGAAGAGGGAGAGAGGGAGAGAAGGAGAGGGGAGGGAGAGAGGGAGATTGGGGAAAGGAGAGGTGGAGATGGAGAGAGAGGGAGATTGGGAAAAGGAGAGGGGGAGAGGGAGCTAGGGAGAGAGAGAGAGAGGGAGAGAAGGAGAGGGGGAGGGAGAGAGGGAGATTGGGGAAAGGAGAGGTGGAGAGGGAGAGAGAGGGAGATTGGGAATAGGAGAGGGAGAGAGGGAGAGAGGGATAGAAGGAGAGGGGGAGGGAGAGAGTGAGATTGGGGAAAGGAGAGTGGGAGAGGGAGAGAGAGATTGGGAAAAGAAGAGGGAGAGAGGGAGAGAGGGAGAGAAGGAGAGGGGAGGAAGAGAGGGAGATTGGTGAAAGGAGAGTGGGAGAGGGAGAGAGAGAGAGATTGGGAAAAGGACAGGGGGAGAGGGAGCTAGGGAGAGAGAGAGAGAGGAAGAGAAGGAGAGGGGGAGGGAGAGAGGGAGATTGGGGAAAGGAGAGGTGGAGAGGGAGAGAGAGGGAGATTGGGAAAAGGAGAGGGGGAGAGGGAGAGAGGGAGGGAGGGAGAGAAGGAGAGGGGGAGGGAGAGAGGCAGAATGGGGAAAGGAGAGGGGGAGAGAGAGAGAGGGAGATTGGGAAAATGAGATGGGGAGAGGGAGAGAGAGAGAGAGGAAGAGAGGGAAATGGGGAGGGAGAGAGGGAGATTGGGGAAAGGATAGGGGAAGAGGGAGAGAGAGGGAGATTTGGAAAAGGAGAGGGGGAGAGGGAGAGAAGGAGAGAGAGGGAGAGAAGGATATGGGGAGGGAGAGAGGGAGATTGGGGAAAGGAGAAGGGGAGAGGGAGTGAGAGGTAGATTAGGAAAATGAAAGGGGGAGAGGGAGAGATGGAGACAAGGAAATGGGGAGGGAGAGAGGGAGATTGGGGAAAGGAGAGGGGAAGAGGGAGAGAGGGGGAGATTGGGAAAAGGAGAGGGGGAGAGTGAGAGAGGGAGAGAGGGGGAGGGAGAGAGGGAGATTGGGGGAAAGGAGAGGGGGAGAGGGAGAGAGAGGGAGAGAGGGGGATTTGGGAAAGGAGAGGGTCGGAGGGAGAGAGAGGGAGATTGGGAAAAGGCGAGGGGGGGGAGGGAGAGAGGGAGAGAGCTGGAGAGGGACAGAAGGAGGGGGAGAGGGAGAGAGATGGAGATTGGGAAAATTAGAGGGGGAGAGGGAGAGAAGGAGAGGGTGAGGGAGAGATGGAGATTGTAGAAAGGAGAGGGTGAGAGGGAGAGAGAGGGAGATTTTGAAAAGGAGAGGGGGGAGAGCGATAGAGGGAGAGAGGGGGAGGGAGAGAGGGAGATTGGGTAGAGGATAGGGGGAGAGGGAGAGAGAAGGAGATTGGGAAAAGAAGAGAGGGAGAGGGATAGAGTGACAGAGGGACAGAAGGAGAGGGGGAGGGAGAGAGGGAGATTTGGGAAAGGTGAGGAGCAGAGGGAGAGAGAGGGAGATTGGGAAAAGGAGAGGGGGATAAGGAGATTGGGGAAACGAGAGGGGGAGAGGGAGAGAGAGGGAGATTGGAAAATGGTGAGGGGGAGAGGGAGACAGGGACTGAGGAAGAGAAGCAGAGGGGGACAGAGAGAGGGAGATTGGGGAAAGGAGAGTTGGAGAGGGAGAGAGAAGGAGATTTGGAAAAGGAGAGGGGGAGAGGGAGAGAGACAAAGAGGGAGAGAGGAAAAGGGGGAGGGAGAGAGGGAGATTGGGGAAAGGAGAGGGGAAGAGGGAGAGAGAGGGAGATTGTGAAAGGACAGGGGGAGAGGGAGAGAGGGAGAGAGGGAGAGAAGGATAGGGGGAGGGAGAGATGGACATTGGGGAAAGGAGACGGGGAGAGGGAGAGAGAAGAAGATTGGGAAAAGGAGAGGGGGAGAGTGAGACAGGGAGAGTGAGAGAGAAGGAGAGCGGGAGGGAGAGAGGGAGATTGTGGAAAGGAGAGCGGGAGAGGGAGAGAGAGAGAGATTGGGAAAAGGAGAGGGAGAGAGGGAGAGAGGGAGAGAGGGAGAGAAGGAGGGGGGAGGGAGAGAGGGAGATTGGGAAAAATAGAGGGGGAAAGGGACAGAGGGACAGAGAGAGAGGGAGAGAAAGAGAGGGGGAGGGAGAGGGGGAGATTGGGGAAAGGAGAGGGGGAGAGGGACAGAGAGGGAGATTGGGAAAAGGAGAGGGGGAGAGGGATAGAGGGAGAGAGGGAGAGAAGGAGAGGGGGAGGGAGAGAGGGAGATTGGGGAAAGGAGAGGGGAAGAGGGACAGAGAGGGAGATTGTGAAAAGGAGAGGGGGACGAAGAGAAGGAGAGGGGGGGGGAGAGAGGGAGATTGGGGAAAGGAGAGGTGGAGAGGGAGAGAGAGGGAGATTGGGAAAGGGAGAGGGGGAGAGGGAGAGAGGGAGAGAGGTAGAGAAAGAGAGGAGGAGGGAGAGAGGGAGACTGGGGAAAGGAGAGGGGGAAAGGGAGAGAGAGGGAGATTGGGAAAAGGAGATGGGGACAGGGAGATAGAGAGAGAGGGAGAGAGGAAAAGGGGGAGGGAGAGAGGGAGAATGGGGAAAGGAGAGGGGAAGAGGGATAGAGAGGGAGATTGGGAAAAGGAGAGGGGGAGAGGGGTAGAGGGAGAGTCGGGGAGAAGGAGAAGGGGAGGGAGAGGGAGACATTGGGGAAAGGAGACTGGGAGAAGGAGAGAGAGGGAGATTTCAAAAAGGAGAGGGGGAGAGGGAGAGAAGGAGAGAGGGGGAGAGAAGGAAAGGGGGAGGGAGAGAGGGAGATTGGGGAAAGGAGAGAGGGAGAGGGAGAGAGAGGTAGATTAGGAAAAGGAGAGGGGGAGAGGTAGAGAGGGAGAGAAGGAGATAGGGAGGGAGAGAGGGAGAATGGGGAAAGGAGAGGGGGAGAGGGAGAGGGAGGGAGATTGGGAAAAGGAGAGGGAGAGAGGGAGAGAAGGAGAGAGGGAGGGAGAGAGGGAGATTGCGGAAAGGAGAGGGGGAGAGGGAGAGAGGGAGAGAGGAGATAGAGGGAGATTCAGAAAGGGGAGGGGGAGAGGGAGAGATGGAGAGAGAGAGAGAGGGAGAGAAGGAGTGGGAGAGGGAGAGAGGGAGATTGGGGAAAGGAGAGGGGGAGAGGGAGAGAGAGGGAGATTGGGAAAAGTAGAGGGAGAGAAAGAGAGAGGGAGAGAGGGAGACAAGGAGAGGGGGAGGGAGAGAGGGGGATTCGGGAAAGGAGAGGGGGAGAGTGAGAGAGAGGGAGATTGGCAAATTGAGAGGGGGAGAGGAAGAGAGAGAGAGAGGGAGAGAGGGAAAGGGGGAGGCAATGAGGGACATTGGGGGAAGGAGAGGGGAAGAGGGAGAGAGAGGGAGATTGGGAAAAGGAGAAGGGGAGAGGGAGAGAGGGAGAGAGGGAGAGAAGGAGAGGGGGAGGGAGAGAGGGAGATTGGGGAAAGGAGATGGGGAGATGAAGAGAAGGAGGGAGAGGGAGGGAGAGAAGGAGAGGGAGAGGGAGAGCGGAAGGGAGAGGGAGAAATGGAGATTAGGGAAAGGAGAGGGGGAGCGGGAGAGAGAGGGATATTGGGAAAAGGAGAATGGGAGAGGGAGAAAGGGAGAGAAGGAGAGGGGGAGGGAGAGAAGGACAGTGAGAGAGAGGGAGATTTGGAAAAGGAGAGTGGGAGAGTGAGAGAGGGAGAGAGGGAGAGAAGGAGAGGGAGAGGGAGAGAGAGAGATTGGGAAAAAGAGAGGGGGAGGGAGAGGGAGAGAGAGGGACCCTAGGAAAAAGATAGATTTGGGAACGGAAAGGTGGAGAGGGAGAGAAGGAGAGAAGGAGAGCGGGAGGGAGAGAGAGAGAGAGAGAGAGGGACATAGGGAAAAGGAGATGGTGAGAGAGAGAGAAGGAGAGGGGGAGGGAGAGAGGGAGATTGGGGAAAGGAAAGGGGGGAGGGAGAGAAAGGGAGATTGGGAAAAGAAGATGGGGAGAGGGAGAGAGGGAGAGAGAGGGAGATTGGGAAAAGGAGAGGGGGAGAGGGAGAGAGGGAGAGAAGGAGAGAGGGAGAGAGAGAGGGAGATTGGGAAAAGGAGAGGGGGAGAAGGAGAGAGAGAGAGATTGGGAAAAGGAGAGGGGGAGAGGGAGAGAGGGAGAGAAGGAGAGGGGAAGGGAGAGAGGGAGATTGGGGAATTGAGAGGGGGAGAGGGAGAGAGGGATAGAGGGAGAGAAGGAGAGGGGGAGGGAGAGAGGGAGATTGGGGAAAGGAGAGGGGTAGAGGAAGAGAGAGGGAGATTGGGAAAAGGAGAGGGGGAGAGGGAGAGAAGGAGAGAGGGAGAGAAGGAGAGGGGGAGGGAGAGAGGGACATTATGGAAATGATATGGGGAGAGGGAGAGAGAGGGAGATTGGGAAAAGGAGAGGGGGAGAGTGAGAGAGGGAGAGTGGGAGAGAAGGAGAGGGGGAGGGAGAGAGGGAGATTGGGGAAAGGAAAGCGGGAGAGGGAGAGAGAGATTGGGAAAAGAAGAGGGAGAGAGGGAGAGAAGGAGAGGGGAGGGAGAGAGGGAGATTGGGGAAAGGAGAGTGGGAGAGGGAGAGAGAGCGAGATTGGGAAAAGGAGAGGGGGAGAGGGAACTAGGGAGAGAGAGAGAGAGGGAGAGAAGGAGAGGGGGAGGGAGAGACGGAGAGAAGGAGAGGGGGAGGGAGAGGTGGAGATGGAGAGAGAGGGAGATTGGGAAAAGGAGAGGGGGAGAGGGAGGGAGAGAGGGAGATTGGGAAAAGGAGAGGGGGAGAGGGAGAGAGAGGGAGATTGGGAAAAGGAGAGGGGGAGAGGGAGCTAGGGAGAGAGAGAGAGAGGGAGAGAAGGAGAGGGGGAGGGAGAGAGGGAGATTGGGGAAAGGAGAGGTGGAGATGGAGAGAGAGGGAGATTGGGAAAAGGAGAGGGGGAGAGGGAGAGAGGGAGGGAGGGAGAGAAGGAGAGGGGGAGGGAGAGAGGGAGATTGGGGAAAGGAGAGGGGGAGAGGGAGAGAGAGGGAGATTGGGAAAAGGAGAGGGGGAGAGGGAGAGAGAGAGAGAGAGAGAGGGAGAGAAGGAGTGGGGGAGGGAGAGAGGGAGATTGGGGAAAGGAGAGGGGGAGAGGGAGAGAGAGGGAGATTGGGAAAATGAGAGGGAGAGAAAGAGAGAGGGAGAGAGGGAGAGAAGGAGAGGGGGAGGGAGAGAGGGGGATTCAGGAAAGGAGAGGGGGAAAGGGAGAGAGAGGGAGATTGGTAAAAGGAGAGGGGGAGAGGGAGAGAGAGAGGGAGAGAGGGAAAGGGGGAGGCAATGAGGGAGATTGGCGGAAGTACAGGGGAAGAGGAAGAGACAGGGAGATTGGGAAAAAGAGAAGGGGAGAGGGAGAGAGGGAGAGAGGGAGAGAAGGACAGGGGGAGGGAGAGAGGGAGATTGGGGAAAGGAGAGGGGGAGATGAAGAGAGAGGGAGATTTGGAAAGGAGAGGGGGAGGGAGAGAGGATGGGAGAGGGAGAGGGAGAGAGAGGCAGATTGGGAAAAGGAGAGGGAGAGAGGGAGAGAAGGAGAGGGGGAGGGACAGAGGAAGATTGGGGAAAGTAGAGTGGGAGAGGGAGAGAGATGGAGTTTGGGAAAAGTAGAGGGGGGAGAGCGAGAGAGGGAGAGAAGGAGAGGGGGAGGGAGAGAGGGGGATTCGGGAAAGGAGAGGGGGAAAGGGAGAGAGAGGGAGATTGGCAAAAGGAGAGGGGGAGAGGGAGAGAGAGAGAGAGGGATAGAGGGAAAGGGGGAGGCAATGAGGGACATTGGGGGAAGGAGAGGGGAAGAGGAAGAGACAGGGAGATTGGGAAAAAGAGAGGGGAAGAGGGAGAGAGGGAGAGAGGGAGAGAGGGAGAGAGGAGAGGGGGAGGGAGAGAGGGAGATTGGGGAAAGGAGAGGGGGAGATGAAGAGAGAGGGAGATTTGGAAAGGAGAGGGGGAGATGGAGAGAGGGAGAGAGAGAGAGAGAGGGAGAGAAGGAGTGGGAGAGGGATAGAGGGAGATTGGGGAAAAGAGAGGTGGAGAGGGAGATAGAGGGAGATTGAGAAAAGGAGAGGGAGAGAAAGAGAGAGGGAGAGAGGGAGAGAAGGAGAGGGGGAGGGAGAGAGGGGGATTCAGGAAAGGAGAGGGGGAAAGGGAGAGAGAGGGAGATTGTCAAATTGAGAGGGGGAGAGGAAGAGAGAGAGAGAGGGAGAGAGGGAAAGGGGGAGGCAATGAGGGACATTGGGGGAAGGAGAGGGGAAGAGAGAGAGAGAGGGAGATTGGGAAAAGGAGAAGGGGAGAGGGAGAGAGGGAGAGAGGGAGAGAAGGAGAGGGGAAGGGAGAGAGGGAGATTGGGGAAAGTAGAGGGGGAGATGAAGAGAGGGAGGGAGAGGGAGGGAGAGAAGGAGAGGGGGACGGAGAGCGGAAGGGAGAGGGAGAGAGGGAGATTAGGGAAAGGAGAGGAGGAGATGGAGAGAGAGGGAGATTGGGAAAAGGAGAAGCGGAGAGGGAGAGAGGGAGAGAGGGAGAGAAGGAGAGGGGAAGGGAGAGAGGGAGATTGGGGAAAGTAGAGGGGGAGATGAAGAGAGGGAGGGAGAGGGAGGGAGAGAAGGAGAGGGGGATGAAGAGCGGAAGGGAGAGGGAGTGAGGGAGATTAGGGAAAGGAGAGGGGGAGAGGGAGAGAGAGGGAGAGGGAGAGAGGGAGTGAAGGAGAGGGGGAGGGAGAGAAGGAGAGTGAGAGAGAGGGAGATTGGGAAAAGGAGAGTGGGAGAGTGAGAGAGGAAGAGAGGGAGAGATGGAGAGGGAGAGGTAGAGAGCGAGATTAGGAAAAAGAGAGGGGGAGGGAGAGGGAGAGAGAGGGACACTGGGAAAAAGATAGATTTGGGAAAGGAAAGGTGGAGAGGGAGAGAAGGAGAGGAGAGCGGGAGGGAGAGAGAGAGGGAGAGAGAGGGACATAGGGAAAAGGAGATGGTGAGAGAGAGAGAAGGAGAGGGGGAGGGAGAGAGGGAGATTGGGGAATGGAAAGGGGGGAGGGAGAGAGAGGGAGAGAGGGAGAGAGAGGGAGATTGGGAAAAGGAGAGGGGGAGAGGGAGAGAGGGAGAGAAGGAGAGAGGGAGGGAGAGAGGGAGATTGGGAAAACGAGAGGGGGAGAAGGAGAGAGAGAGACATTGGGAAAAGGAGAGGGGGGACAGGGAGAGAGGGAGATAAGGAGAGGGGAAGGGAGAGAGGGAGATTGGGGAATTGAGAGGGGGAGAGGGAGAGAGGGATAGAGGGAGAGAAGGAGAGGGGGAGGGAGAGAGGGAGATTGGGGAAAGGAGAGGGGAAGAGGAAGAGAGAGGGAGATTGGGAAAAGGAGAGGGGGAGAGGGAGAGAGGGAGAGAGGGAGAGAAGGAGAGGGGGAGGGAGAGAGGTACATTGGGGAAATGAGATGGGGAGAGGGAGAGAGAGGGAGATTGGGAAAAGGAGAGGGGGAGAGCGAGAAAGGGAGAGTGGGAGAGAAGGAGAGGGGGAGGGAGAGAGGGAGATTGGGGAAAGGAGAGCGGGAGAGGGAGAGAGGGAGAGAAGGAGAGGGGAGGGAGAGAGGGAGATTGGGGAAAGGAGAGCGGGAGAGGGAGATAGAGCAAGATTGGGAAAATGAGAGGGGGAGAGGGAGCTAGGGAGAGAGAGAGAGAGGGAGAGAAGGAGAGTGGGAGGGAGAGAGGGAGATTGGGGAAAGGAGAGGTGGAGAGGGAGAGAGAGGGAGATTTGGAATAGGAGAGGGAGAGAGGGATAAAGGGATAGAAGGATAGGGGGAGGGAGAGAGTGACATTTGGGAAAGGAGAGTGGGAGAGGGAGAGAGAGATTGGGAAAAGAAGAGGGAGAGAGGGATAGAGGGAGAGAAGGAGAGGGGGAGGGAGAGAGGGAGATTGGGGAAAGGAGAGGGGAAGAGGAAGAGAGAGGGAGATTGGGAAAAGGAGAGGGGGAGAGGGAGAAAGGGAGAGAGGGAGAGAAGGAGAGGGGGAGGGAGAGAGGGACATTGGGGAAATGAGATGGGGAGAGGGAGAGAGAGGGAGATTGGGAAAAGGAGAGGGGGAGAGCGAGAAAGGGAGAGTGGGAGAGAAGGAGAGGGGGAGGGAGAGAGGGAGATTGGGGAAAGGAGAGCGGGAGAGGGAGAGAGGGAGAGAAGGAGAGGGGAGGGAGAGAGGGAGATTGGGGAAAGGAGAGCGGGAGAGGGAGAGAGAGAAAGATTGGGAAAAGGAGAGGGGGAGAGGGAGCTAGGGAGAGAGAGAGAGAGGGAGAGAAGGAGAGTGGGAGGGAGAGAGGGAGATTGGGGAAAGGAGAGGTGGAGAGGGAGAGAGAGGGAGATTGGGAATAGGAGAGGGAGAGAGGGAGAAAGGGATAGAAGGATAGGGGGAGGGAGAGAGTGAGATTGGGGAAAGGAGAGTGGGAGAGGGAGAGAGAGATTGGGAAAAGAAGAGGGAGAGAGGGAGAGAGGGAGAGAAGGAGAGGGGAGGAAGAGAGGGAGATTGGTGAAAGGAGAGTGGGAGAGGGAGAGAGAGAGCGAGATTGGGAAAAGCAGAGGGGGAGAGGGAGCTAGGGAGAGAGAGAGAGAGGGAGAGAAGGAGAGGGGGAGGGAGAGAGGGAGATTGGGGAAAGGAGAGGTGGAGAGGGAGAGAGAGGGAGATTGGGAAAAGGAGAGGGGGAGAGGGAGAGAGGGAGGGAGGGAGAGAAGGAGAGGGGGAGGGAGAGAGGGAGAATGGGGAAAGGAGAGGGGGAGAGAGAGAGAGAGGGAGATTGGGAAAAGGAGATGGGGAGAGGGAGAGAGAGAGAGGAAGAGAGGGAAATGGGGAGGGAGAGAGAGGGAGATTGGGAAAAAGAGAGGGAGAGAGGGGTAGAGGGAGAGACAGGGAGAAGCAGAAGGGGAGGGAGAGGCGGACATTGGGGAAAGGAGACAGGGAGAAGGAGAGAGAGGGAGATTTGGAAAAGGAGAGGGGGAGAGGGAGAGAAGGAGAGAGAGGGAGAGAAGGATAGGGGGAGGGAGAGAGGGAGATTGGGGAAAGGAGAGGGGGAGAGGGAGTGAGAGGTAGATTAGGAAAATGAAAGCGGGAGAGGGAGAGACGGAGACAAGGAGATGGGGAGGGAGAGAGGGAGATTGGGGAAGGGAGAGGGGAAGAGGGAGAGAGGGGGAGATTGGGAAAAGGAGAGGGGGAGAGTGAGAGAGGGAGAGAGGGGGAGGGAGAGAGGGAGATTGGGGAAAGGAGAGGGGGAGAGGGAGAGAGAGGGAGATTGTGGAAATGAGAAGGGGAGGGAGAGAGGGGATTTGGGAAAGGAGAGGGTCGGAGGGAGAGAGAGGGAGATTGTGAAAAGGCGAGGGGGGGAGGGAGAGAGGGAGAGAGCTGGAGAGGGACAGAAGGAGGGGGAGAGGGAGAGAGATGGAGATTGGGAAAATTAGAGGGGAGAGGGAGAGAAGGAGAGGGTGAGGGAGAGATGGAGATTGTAGAAAGGAGAGGGTGAGAGGGAGAGAGAGGGAGATTTTGAAAAGGAGAGGGGGGAGAGCGATAGAGGGAGAGAGGGGGAGGGAGGAGAGAGGGAGATTGGGGAGAGGAGAGGGGAGAGGGAGAGAGAAGGAGATTGGGAAAAGAAGAGAGGGAGAGGGACAGAGTGACAGAGGACAGAGGAGAGGGGGAGGAGAGAGGTGAGGGCAGAGGGAGAGAGAGGGAGATTGGGAAAAGGAGAGGGGGAGAGGGAGATAAGGAGATTGGGAAACGAGAGGGGGAGAGGGAGAGAGAAGGAGATTGCAAAATGGTGAGGGGGAGAGGGAGAGAGGGATTGAGGAAGATAAGCAGAGGGGGACGAAGAGAGGGAGATTGGGGAAAGGAGAGGGGGAGAGGGAGAGAGAAGGAGATTTGGAAAAGGAGAGGGGGAGAGGGAGAGAGACAAAGAGGGAGAGAGGAAAAGGGGGAGGGAGAGAGGGAGATTGGGGAAAGGAGAGGGGAAGAGGGAGAGAGAGGGAGATTGTGAAAGGAGAGGGGGAGAGGGAGAGAGGGAGAGAGGGAGAGAAGGATAGGGGGAGGGAGAGATGGACATTGGGTAAAGGAGACGGGGAGAGGGAGAGAGAAGAAGATTGGGAAAAGGAGAGGGGGAGATTGAGACAATGAGAGTGAGAGAGAAGGAGAGCGGGAGGGAGAGAGGGAGATTGTGGAAAGGAAAGCGGGAGAGGGAGAGAGAGAGAGATTGGGAAAAGGAGAGGGAGAGAGGGAGAGAAGGAGGGGGGAGGGAGAGAGGGAGATTGGGAAAAATAGAGGGGGAAAGGGAGAGAGGGACAGAGAGAGAGGGAGAGAAAGAGAGGGGGAGGGAGAGGGGGAGATTGGGGAAAGGAGAGGGGGAGAGGGAGAGAGAGGGAGATTGGGAAAAGGATAGGGGGAGGGAGAGAGGGAGATTGGGGAAAGGAGAGGGGAAGAGGGACAAAGAGGGAAATTGTGAAAAGGAGACGGGGAGGAAGAGAAGGAGAGGAGGGGAGAGAGGGAGATTGGGGAAAGGGGAGGTGGAGAGGGAGAGAGAGGGAGATTGGGAAAAGGAGAGGGGGAGAGGGAGAGAGGTAGAGAAAGAGAGGAGGAGGGAGAGAGGGAGACTGGGGAAAGGAGGGGGGGAGAGGGAGAGAGAGGGAGATTGGGAAAAGGAGATGGGGACAGGGAGATAGAGAGAGAGGGAGAGAGGAAAAGGGGGAGGGAGAGAGGGAGAATGGGGAAAGGAGAGGGGAAGAGGGATAGAGAGGGAGATTGGGAAAAGGAGAGTGGGAGAGGGGTAGAGGGAGAGACGGGGAGAAGGAGAAGGGGAGGGAGAGGGAGACATTGGGGAAAGGAGACTAGGAGAAGGAGAGAGAGGGAGATTTAGAAAAGGAGAGGGGGAGAGGGAGAGAAGGAGAGAGGGGGAGAGAAGGAAAGGGGGAGGGAGAGAGGGAGATTGGGGAAAGGAGAGAGGGAGAGGGAGAGAGAGGTAGATTAGGAAAAGGAGAGGGGGAGAGGTAGAGAGGGAGAGAAGGAGATAGGGAGGGAGAGAGGGAGAATGGGGAAAGGAGAGGGGGTGAGGGAGAGCAAGGGAGATTGGGAAAAGGAGAGGGGGAGAGGGAGAGAGGGAGAGAAGGAGAGAGGGAGGGAGAGAGGGAGATTGCGGAAAGGAGAGGGGGAGAGGGAGAGAGAGGCAGATTGGGAAAAGGAGAGGGAGAGAGGGAGAGAGGAAGAGAAGGAGAGGGGGAGGGAGAGAGGGAGATTGGGGAAAGGAGAGGGGGAGAGGGAGATAGAGGGAGATTCAGAAAGGGGAGGGGGAGAGGGAGAGAGGGAGAGAGGGAGAGAGAGAGAGAGGGAGAGAAGGAGTGGGAGAGGGAGAGAGGGAGATTGGGGAAAGGAGAGGGGGAGAGGGAGAGAGAGGGAGATTGGGAAAAGGAGAGGGAGAGAAAGAGAGAGGGAGAGAGGGGATTCAGGAATGGAGAGGGGGAGAGTGAGAGAGAGGAAGATTGGAAATTGAGAGGGGGAGAGGAAGAGAGAGAGAGAGGGAGAGAGGGAAAGGGAGAGGTAATGAGGGACATTGGGGGAAGGAGAGGGGAAGAGGGAGAGAGAGGGAGATTGGGAAAAGGAGAAGGGGAGAGGGAGAGAGGGAGAGAGGGAGAGAAGGAGAGGGGGAGGGAGAGAGGGAGATTGGGGAAAGGAGAGGGGGAGATGAAGAGAGGGAGGGAGAGGGAGGGAGAGAAGGAGAGGGAGTGGGAGAGCGGAAGGGAGCGGGAGAAATGGAGATTAGGGAAAGGAGAGGGGGAGAGGGAGAGAGAGGGAGATTGGGAAAAGGAGAATGGGAGAGGGAGAAAGGGAGAGAAGGAGAGGGGGAGGGAGAGAAGGACAGTGAGAGAGAGGGAGATTTGGAAAAGGAGAGTGGGAGAGTGAGAGAGGGAGAGAGGGAGAGAAGGAGAGGGAGAGGGAGAGAGAGAGATTGGGAAAAAGAGAGGGGGAGGGAGAGGAGAGGGAGGGAGAGAAGGAGAGGGAGAGGGAGAGCGGAAGGGAGAGGGAGAAATGGAGATTAGGGAAAGGAGAGGGGGAGAGGGAGAGAGAGGGAGATTGGGAAAAGGAGAATGGGAGAGGGAGAAAGGGAGAGAAGGAGAGGGGGAGGGAGAGAAGGAGAGTGAGAGAGAGGGAGATTTGGAAAAGGAGAGTGGGAGAGTGAGAGAGGGAGAGAGGGAGAGAAGGAGAGGGAGAGGGAGCGAGAGAGAGATTGGGAAAAAGAGAGGGGGAGGGAGAGGGAGAGAAAGGGACCCTGGGAAAAAGATAGATTTGGGAACGGAAAGGTGGAGAGGGAGAGAAGGAGAGAAGGAGAGCGGGAGGCAGAGAGAGAGGGAGAGAGAGGGACATAGGGAAAAGGAGATGGTGAGAGAGAGAGAAGGAGAGGGGGAGGGAGAGAGGGAGATTGGGGAAAGGAAAGTGGGAAGGGAGAGAAAGGGAGATTGGGAAAAGAAGATGGGGAGAGGGAGAGAGGGAGAGAGAGGGAGATTGGGAAAAGGAGAGGGGGAGAGGGAGAGAGGGAGAGAAGGAGAGAGGGAGGAGAGAGGGAGATTGGGAAAAGGAGAGGGGGAGAAGGAGAGAGAGAGAGATTGGGAAAAGGAGAGGGGGAGAGGGAGAGAGGGAGAGAAGGAGAGGGGAAGGGAGAGAGGGAGATTGGGGAATTGAGAGGGGGAGAGGGAGAGAGGGATAGAGGGAGAGAAGGAGAGGGGGAGGGAGAGAGGGAGATTGGGGAAAGGAGAGGGGTAGAGGAAGAGAGAGGGAGATTGGGAAAAGGAGAGGGGGAGAGGGAGAGAGGGAGAGAGGGAGAGAAGGAGAGGGGGAGGGAGAGAGGGACATTATGGAAATGATATGGGGAGAGGGAGAGAGAGGGAGATTGGGAAAAGGAGAGGGGGGAGAGTGAGAGAGGGAGAGTGGGAGAGAAGGAGAGGGGGAGGGAGAGAGGGAGATTGGGGAAAGGAAAGCGGGAGAGGGAGAGAGAGATTGGGAAAAGAAGAGGGAGAGAGGGAGAGAGGAAGAGAAGGAGAGGGGAGGGAGAGACCGAGAGAAGGAGAGGGGAGGGAGAGAGGGAGATTGGGGAAAGGAGAGTGGGAGAGGGAGAGAGAGCGAGATTGGGAAAAAGGAGAGGGGGAGTGGGAGCTAGGGAGAGAGAGAGAGAGAGGGAGAGAAGGACAGGGGGAGGGAGAGAGGGAGATTGGGGAAAGGAGAGGTGGAGATCGAGGGAGAGGGAGGGAGGGAAACAGGGAGAGAAATAGAGAGGGAGGGAGAGAGGGAGATTGGGAAAAGGAGAGGGGGAGAGGGAGAGAGAGGGAGATTGGGAAAAGGAGAGGGGGAGAGGGAGCTAGGGAGAGATAGAGAGAGGGAGAGAAGGAGAGGGGGAGGGAGAGAGGGAGATTGGGGAAAGGAGAGGTGGAGATGGAGAGAGAGGGAGATTGGGAAAAGGAGAGGAGGAGAGGGAGAGAGGGAGGGAGGGAGATAAGGAGAGGGGGAGGGAGAGAGGGAGATTGGGGAAAGGAGAGGGGGAGAGGGAGAGAGAGGGAGATTGGGAAAAGGAGAGGGGGAGAGGGAGAGAGAGAGAGAGAGAGAGAGAGGGAGAGAAGGAGTGGGGGAGGGAGAGAGGGAGATTGGGGAAAGGAGAGGGGGAGAGGGAGAGAGAGGGAGATTGGAAAAGGAGAGGGAGAGAGATGGAGATTCGGGAAAGGAGAGGGGGAGACGGAGAGAGAGGGAGATTGGGAAAAGGAGAGGGGGAGAGGGAGAGAGGAAGAGAGAGAGAGAGGGAGAGAAGGAGTCTGGGAGGGAGAGAGGGAGATTGGGGAAAGGAGAGGGGGAGAGGGAGAGAGAGGGAGATTCCGAAAAGGAGATGGGGAGAGGGAGAGAGGGAGAGAGAGGGAGATTGGGAAAAGGAGAGGGGGAGAGGGAGAGAGGGAGAGAAGGAGAGAGGGAGGGAGAGAGGGAGATTGGGAAAACGAGAGGGGGAGAAGGAGAGAGAGAGAGATTGGGAAAAGGAGAGGGGGATAGGGAGAGAGGGAGAGAAGGAGAGGGGAAGGGAGAGAGGGAGATTGGGGAATTGAGAGGGGGAGAGGGAGAGAGGGATAGAGGGAGAGAAGGAGAGGGGGAGGGAGAGAGGGAGATTGGGGAAAGGAAAGGGGGGAGGGAGAGAGAGGGAGATTCCGAAAAGGAGATGGGGAGAGGGAGAGAGGGAGAGAGAGGGAGATTGGGAAAAGGAGAGGGGGAGAGGGAGAGAGGGAGAGAGGGAGAGAAGGAGAGAGGGAGGGAGAGAGGGAGATTGGGAAAATGAGAGGGGGAGAAGGAGAGAGAGAGAGATTGGGAAAAGGAGAGGGGGACAGGGAGAGAGGGAGAGAAGGAGAGGGGAAGGGAGAGAGGGAGATTGGGGAATTGAGAGGGGGGAGAGCGAGAGAGGGATAGAGGGAGAGAAGGAGAGGGGGAGGGATAGAGGGAGATTGGGGAAAGGAGAGGGGAAGAGGAAGAGAGAGGGAGATTGGGAAAAGGAGAGGGGGAGAGGGAGAGAAGGAGAGGGGCAGGGAGAGAGGGACATTGGGGAAATGAGATGGGGAGAGGTAGAGAGAGGGAGATTGGGAAAAGGAGAGGGGGAGAGCGAGAAAGGGAGACTGGGAGTGAAGGAGAGGGGGAGGGAGAGAGGGAGATTGAGGAAAGGAGAGTGGGAGAGGGAGAGAGAGATTGGGAAAAGAAGAGGGAGAGAGGGAGAGAAGGAGAGGGGAGGGAGAGAGGGAGATTGGGGAAAGGAGAGCGGGAGAGGGAGGGAGAGCAAGATTGGGAAAAGGAGAGGGGGAGAGGGAGCTAGGGAGAGAGAGAGAGGAAGAGAAGGAGAGGGGGAGGGAGAGAGGGAGATTGTGGAAAGGAGAGGTGGAGAGGGAGAGAGAGGGAGATTGGGAATAGGAGAGGGAGAGAGGGAGAGAGGGATAGAAGGAGAGGGGGAGGGAGAGAGTGAGATTTGGGAAAGGAGAGTAGGAGAGGGAGAGAGAGATTGGGAAAAGAAGAGGGAGAGAGGGAGAGAGGGAGAGAAGGAGAGGGGAGGAAGAGAGGGAGATTGGTGAAAGGAGAGTGGGAGAGGGAGAGAGAGCGATATTGGGAAAAGGAGAGGGGGAGAGGGAGAGAAGGAGAGGGGGAGGGAGAGAGGGAGATTGGGGAGAGGAGAGGGGGAGAGGGAGAGAGAGGGAGATTGGGAAAAGAAGAGAGGGAGAGGGACAGAGTGACAGAGGGACAGAAGGAGAGGGGGAGGGAGAGAGGGAGATTTGGGAAAGGTGAGGGGCAGAGGGAGACAGAGGGAGATTGGGAAAAGGAGAGGGGGAGAGGGAGATAAGGAGATTGGCGAAATGAGAGGGGGAGAGGGAGAGAGAGGGAGATTGGAAAATGGTGAGGGGGAGAGGGAGAGAGGGACTGAGGAAGAGAAGCAGAGGGGGATGGAGAGAGGGAGATTGGGGAAAGGAGAGGGCGAGAGGGAGAGAGAAGGAGATTTGGAAAAGGAGAGGGGGAGAGGCAAAGAGGGAGAGAGGAAAAGGGGGAGGGAGAGAGGGAGATTGGGGAAAGGAGAGGGGAAGAGGGAGAGAGAGGGAGATTGTGAAAGGAGAGGGGGAGCGGGAGAGAGGGAGAGAGGGAGAGAAGGATAGGGGGAGGGAGAGATGGACATTGGGGAAAGGAGATGGGGAGAGGGAGAGAGAAGAAGATTGGGGAAAGGAGAGAGGGAGAGTGAGACACGGAGAGTGAGAGAGAAGGAGAGCGGGAGGGAGAGAGGGAGATTGTGGAAAGGAGAGCGGGAGAGGGAGAGAGAGAGAGATTGGGAAAAGGAGAGGGAGAGAGGGAGAGAGGGAGAGAGGGAGAGAAGGAGGGGGGAGGGAGAGAAGGAGATTGGGTATAGGAGAGGGGGAGAGGGAGAGAGAGCGAGATTGGCAAAAATAGAGGGGGAAAGGGAGAGAGGGACAGAGAGAGAGAGAGAAAGAGAGGGGGAGGGAGAGGGGGAGATTGGGGAAAGGAGAGGGCGAGAGGGAGAGAGAGGGAGATTGGGAAAAGGAGAGGGGGAGAGGGATAGAGGGAGAGAGGGAGAGAAGGAGAGGGGGAGGGAGAGAGGGAGATTGGGGAAAGGAGAGGGGAAGAGGGATAGAGAGGGAGATTGTGAAAAGGAGAGGGGGAGGAAGAGAAGGAGAGGGGGGGGAGAGAGGGAGATTGGGGAAAGGAGAGGTGGAGAGGGAGAGAGAGGGAGATTGGGAAAAGGAGAGGGGGAGAGGGAGAGAGGGAGACTGAGGAAAGGAGAGGGGGAGAGGTAGAGAGAGGGAGAGGGAGATTGGGAAAAGGAAATGGGGACAGGGAGATAGAGAGAGAGGGAGAGAGGGAAAGGGGGAGGGAGAGAGGGAGAATGGAGAAAGGAGAGGGGAAGAGGGATAGAGAGGGAGTTTGGGAAAAGGAGAGGGGGAGAGGGGTAGAGGGAGAGACGGGGAGAAGGAGAAGGGGAGGGAGAGGGAGACATTGGGGAAAGGAGACTAGGAGAAGGAGAGAGAGGGAGATTTTAAAAAGGAGAGGGGAGAGGGAGAGAAGGAGAGAGGGGGAGAGAAAGAAAGGGGGAGGGAGAGAGGGAGATTGGGGAAAGGAGAGAGGTAGATTAGGAAAAGGAGAGGGGGAGAGGTAGAGAGGGAGAGAAGGAGATAGGGAGGGAGAGAGGGAGAATAGGGAAAGGAGAGGGGGAGAGGGAGAGGGAGGAAGATTGGGAAAAGGAGAGGGGGAGAGGGAGAGAGGGAGAGAAGGAGAGAGGGAGGAAGAGAGGGAGATTGTGGAAAGGAGAGGGGGAGAGGGAGAGAGAGGCAGATTGGGAAAAGGAGAGGGAGAGAGGGAGAGAGGAAGAGAAGGAGAGGGGGAGGGAGAGAGGGAGATTGGGGAAAGGAGAGGGGGAGAGGGAGATAGAGGGAGATTCAGAAAGGGGAGGGGGAGAGGGAGAGAGGGAGAGAGAGAGAGAGGGAGAGAAGGAGTGGGAGAGGGAGAGAGGGAGATTGGTGAAAGCAGAGGGGGAGAGGGATAGAGAGGGAGATTGGGAAAAGGAGAGGGAGAGAAAGAGAGAGGAAGAGAGGGAGAGAAGGAGAGGGGGAGGGAGAGAGGGGGATTCAGGAAAGGAGAGGGGGAGAGTGAGAGAGAGGGAGATTGGCAAATTGAGAGGGGGAGAGGAAGAGAGAGAGAGAGGGAGAGAGGGAAAGGGGGGTGGCAATGAGGGACATTGGGGGAAGGAGAGGGGAAGAGGGAGAGAGAGGGGGATTGGGAAAAGGAGAAGGGGAGAGGGAGAGAGGGAGAGAGGGATAGAAGGAGAGGGGGAGGGAGAGAGGGAGATTGGGGAAAATAGAGGGGGAGATGAAGAGAGGGAGGGAGAGGGAGGGAGGGAAGGAGAGGGGGAGGGAGAGTGGAAGGGAGAGGGAGAAATGGAGATTAGGGAAAGGAGAGGGGGAGAGGGAGAGAGAGGGAGATTGGGAAAAGGAGAATGGGAGAGGGAGAAAGGGAGAGAAGGAGAGGGGGAGGGAGAGAAGGAGAGTGAGAGAGAGGGAGATTTGGAAAAGGAGAGTGGGAGAGTGAGAGAGGGAGAGAGGGAGAGAAGGAGAGGGAGAGGGAGAGAGAGAGATTGGGAAAAAGAGAGGGGGAGGGAGAGGGAGAGAGAGGGACACTGGGAAAAAGGTATATTTGGGAACGGAAAGGTGGAGAGGGAGAGAAGGAGAGAAGGAGAGCGGGAGGGAGAGAGAGAGGGAGAGAGAGGGATATAGGGAAAAGGAGATGGTGAGAGAGAGAGAAGGAGAGGGGGAGGGAGAGAGGGAGATTGGGGAAAGGAAAGGGGGGAGGGAGAGAAAGGGAGATTGGGAAAAGAAGATGGGGAGAGGGAGAGAGGGAGAGAGAGGGAGATTGGGAAAAGGAGAGGGGGAGAGGGAGAGAGGGAGAGAAGGAGAGAGGGAGGGAGAGAGGGAGATTGGGGAAAGGAGAGGGGGAGAAGGAGAGAGAGAGAGATTGGGAAAAGGAGAGGGGGAGAGGGAGAGAGGGAGAGAAGGAGAGGGGAAGGGAGAGAGGGAGATTGGGGAATTGAGAGGGGGAGAGGGAGAGAGGGATAGAGGGAGAGAAGGAGAGGGGGAGGGAGAGAGGGAGATTGGGGAAAGGAGAGGGGTAGACGAAGAGAGAGGGAGATTGGGAAAAGGAGAGGGGGAGAGGGAGAGAGGGAGAGAGGGAGAGAAGGAGAGGGGGAGGGAGAGAGGGACATTCTGGAAATGATATGGGGAGAGGGAGAGAGAGGGAGATTGGGAAAAGGAGAGGGGGAGAGTGAGAGAGGGAGAGTGGGAGAGAAGGAGAGGGGGAGGGAGAGAGGGAGATTGGTTAAAGGAAAGCGGGAGAGGGAGAGAGAGATTGGGAAAAGAAGAGGGAGAGAGGGAGAGAAGGAGAGGGGAGGGAGAGAGGGAGATTGGGGAAAGGAGAGCGGGAGAGGGAGAGAGAGTGAGATTGGGAAAAGGAGAGGGGGAGAGGGAGCTAGGGAGAGAGAGAGAGAGGGAGAGAAGGAGAGGGGGAGGGAGAGAAGGAGAGTGAGAGAGAGGGAGATTTGGAAAATGAGAGTGGGAGAGTGAGAGAGGGAGAGAGGGAGAGAAGGAGAGGGAGAGGGAGAGAGAGAGATTGGGAAAAAGAGAGGGGGAGGGAGAGGGAGAGAGAGAGAGAAGGAGAGGGGAAGGGAGAGAGGGAGATTGGGGAATTGAGAGGGGGAGAGGGAGAGAGGGATAGAGGGAGAGAAGGAGAGGGGGAGGGAGAGAGGGAGATTGGGGAAAGGAGAGGGGTATAGGAAGAGAGAGGGAGATTGGGAAAAGGAGAGGGGGAGAGGGAGAGAGGGAGAGAGGGAGAGAAGGAGAGGGGGAGGGAGAGAGGGACATTCTGGAAATGATATGGGGAGAGGGAGAGAGAGGGAGATTGGGAAAAGGAGAGGGGGAGAGTGAGAGAGGGAGAGTGGGAGAGAAGGAGAGGGGGAGGGAGAGAGGGAGATTGGGGAAAGGAAAGCAGGAGAGGGAGAGAGAGATTGGGAAAAGAAGAGGGAGAGAGGGAGAGAAGGAGAGGGGAGGGAGAGAGGGAGAGAAGGAGAGGGGGAGGGAGAGAGGGAGATTGGGGAAAGGAGAGCGGGAGAGGGAGAGAGAGTGAGATTGGGAAAAGGAGAGGGGGAGAGGGAGAGAAGGAGAGAGGGGGAGAGAAGGAAAGGGGGAGGGAGAGAGGGAGATTGGGGAAAGGAGAGAGGGAGAGGGAGAGAGAGGTAGATTAAGAAAAGGAGAGGGGGAGAGGTAGAGAGGGAGAGATGGAGATAGGGAGGGAGAGAGGGAGAATGGGGAAAGGAGAGGGGGAGAGGGAGAGGGAGGGAGATTGGGAAAAGGAGAGGGGGAGAGGGAGAGAGGGAGAGAAGGAGAGAGGGAGGGAGAGAGGGAGATTGCGGAAAGGAGAGGGGGAGAAGGAGAGAGAGGGAGATTGGGAAAAGGAGAGGGGGAGAGGGAGAGAGGAAGAAAAGGAGAGGGGGAGTGAGAGAGGGAGATTTGTTAAAGGAGTGGCAGAGAGGGAGAGAAGGAGAGGGTGACAAAGAGGGGGAGATTGCGGAAAGGAGAGGGGGAGAGGTAGAGAGAGGGAGATTGGGAAAAGGAGAGGGGGAGAGGAAGAGATGGAGAGAAGGAGAAAATAAGAGCGGGAGGAAGAGAGGGACATTGGGGAAAGGAGATGGGGAGAGGGAGAGAGAGGGAGAGAAGGAGAGAGAGTGAAAAAAGGAGAGAGGGAGAGAGCATAGGCGATTGGGGAAAGGAGAGGGGAAGAGGGAGAGAGGGGGATATTGGGAAAAGGATAGGGGGAGAGGGAGAATGGTAGAGAGGGAGAGAAGGAGAGGGGGAGGGAGAGAGGGAGATTGGTGAAACGAGAGAGGGACTGGGAGAAAGAGGGAGATTGGGAAAAGGAGAATGGGAGAGGGAGAGAGGGAGAGAGGGAGAGAAGGAGAGGGGGAGGGAGAGAGGGAGATTGGGGAAAGGAGAGGGGGAGAGGTAGAGAAAGGAAGATTGGGAAAAGGAGAGAGGGAAAGGGGGAGGGAGAGAGGGAGATTGGGGAAAGGAGAGGGGAAGAGGGAGAGAAAGGGAGATTGGGAAAAGGAGAGGGGGAGAGGGGTAGAGGGAGAGACGGGGAGAAGGAGAGAGAGGGAGATTTGGAAAAGGAGAGGGGGAGAGGGAGAGAAGGAGAGAGAGGGAGAGAAGGAAAGGGGGAGGGAGAGAGGGAGATTGGGGAAAGGAGAGGGGGAGAGGGAAAGAGAGGTAGATTAGGAAATGGAAATGGGGAGAGGGAGTGAGGGAGACAAGGAGATGGGGAGGGAGAGAGGGAGATTGGGGAAAGGAGAGGGGGAGAGGGAGAGAGAGGGAGATTGGGGAAAGGGGAGGGGGAGAGTGAGAGAGGGAGAGAGGGAGAGGGAGAGAGGGAGATTAGGGAAAGGAGAGGGGGAGAGGGAGAGAGAGGTAGATTGTGGAAATGAGAAGGGGAGAGGGACAGAGGGACAGAGGAAGAGAATGAGAGGGGGAGGGAGAGAGGGGGATTTGGGAAAGGAGAGGGTCGGAGGGAGAGAGAGGGAGATTGTGAAAAGGGGAGGGGGAGAGGGAGAGAGGGAGAGAGGTGGAGAGGGACAGAAGGAGAGGGAGAGGGAGAGAGGTAGATTAGGCAAAGGAGATGGGGAGAGGGAGAGAGATGGAGATTGGGAAAAGTAGAGTGGGAGAGGGAGAGAGGGAGAGAAGGAGAGGGGGAGGGAGAGATGGAGATTGTAGAAAGCAGAGGGTGAGAGGGAGAGAGAGAGAGGGAGATTGGGAAAAGGAGAGGGGGAGAGCGATAGAGGGAGAGAGGGGGAGGGAGAGAGGGAGATTGGGGAAAGGAGAGGGGTAGAGTGAGAGAGAGGGAGATTGCGAAAAGAAGAGAGGGAGAGGGACAGAGTGGCAGAGGGACAGAAGGAGAGGGGGAGGGAGAGAGGGAGATTTGGGAAAGGTGAGGGGAGAGAGGGAGAGAAGGAGGGGGGGAGGGAGAGAGGGAGATTGGGTATAGGACAGGGGGAGAGGGAGAGAGAGCGAGATTGGGAAAAATAGAGGGGGAAAGGCAAAGAGGGACAGAGACAGAGAGGGAGAGAAAGAGAGGGCGAGGGAGAAAGGGAGATTGAAGAAAGGAGAGGGGGAGAGGGAGAGAGAAGGAGATTGGGAAAAGGAGAGGGGGAGAGGGAGATAGAGAGAGAGGGAGTGAAGGAGAGGGGGAGGGAGAGAGGGAGATTGGGGAAAGGAGAGGGGAAGAGGGACAAAGAGGGAGATTGCGAAAAGGAGAGGGGGAGGAAGAGAAGGAGAGGGGGAGGGAGAGAGGAAAATTAGGGAAAGGAGAGGTGGAGAGGGAGAGAGAGGGAGATTGGGAAAAGGAGAGCGGGAGAGGGAGAGAGGGAGAGAGGTAGAGAAGGAGAGGGGGAGGGAGAGAGGGAGACTAGGGAAAGGAGAGGGGGAGAGGGAGAGAGAGGGAGATTGGGAAAAGGAGATGGGGAGAGGGAGAGAGAGAGATAGGGAGAGAGGGAAAGGGGGAGGGAGAGAGGGAGAATGGGGAAAGGAGAGGCGAAGAGGGAGAGAGAGGGAGATTGGGAAAAGGAGAGGGGGAGAGGGGTAGAGGTAGAGATGGGGAGAAGGAGAAGAGGAGGGAGAGGGGGACATTGGGGAAAGGAGACAGGGAGAAGGAGAGAGAGGGAGATTTGGAAATGGGGAGGGGGAGAGGGAGAGAAGGAGAGAGGGGGAGAGAAGGAAAGGGGGAGCGAGAGAGGGAGATTGGGGAAAGGAGAGAGGGAGAGGGAGAGAGAGGTAGATTAGGAAAAGGAGAGGGGGAGAGGGAGAGAGGGAGATGGGGAGGGAGAGAGGGAGATTGGGGAAAGGAGAGGGGGAGAGGGAGAGAGAGGGAGATTGGGAAAAGGAGAGGGGGAGAGGGAGAGAGGGAGAGAAGGAGAGAGGGAGGGAGAGATGGAGATTGCGGAAAGGAGAGGGGGAGAAGGAGAGAGAGGGAGATTGCGAAAAGGAGAGGGGGAGAGGCAAAGAGGGAGAGAGGGAGAAAAGGAGAGGGGGAGGGAGAGAGGGAGATTGGGGAAAGGAGTGGCGGAGAGGGACAAAAGGAGAGGGGGAGAGGTAGAGAGAGGGAGATTTGGAAAAGGAGAGGGGGAGAGGGAGAGAGGGAGAGAAGGAGAGAAGGAGAGCGGGAGGAAGAGAGGGACATTGGGGAAAGGAGACGGGGAGAGGGAGAGAGAGGGAGATTTGGAAAAGTAGACAAGGAGAGGGAGAGAAGGAGAGAGATTGAAAAAAGGAGAGGGGGGGAGAGAGTGGGAGATTGGGGAAAGGAGAGGGGAAGAGGGAGAGAGGGGGAGATTGGGAAAAGGATAGGGGGAGAGGGAGAAAGGGAGAGAGGGAGAGAAGGAGAGGGGGAGGCAGAGAGGGACCGGGAGAGAGAGGGAGATTGGGAAAAGGAGAGGGGGAGAGGGAGAGAGGGAGACAATGAGAGAGGGAGGGAGAGAGGGAGATTGGGGAAAGGAGAGGGGGAGAGGGAGAGAGAGGGAGATTGCGGAAATGAGAAGGGGAGAGGGAGAGAGGGAGAAAAGAAGACAAGGAGAGGGGGAGAGAGAGAGGGGGATTTGGGAAAGGAGAGGGTCCAAGGGAGAGAGAGGGAGATTGGGAAAAGGAGAGTGGGAGAGGGGGAGAGGGAGAGAGGGGGAGAGGGAGAGAAGGAGGGGGAGAGGGAGAGAGGGAGACTGGGGAAAGGAGAGGGGGAGAGGGAAATAGATGGAGATTGGGAAAAGTAGAGGGGGAGAGGGAGAGAGGGAGAGAAGGAGAGTGGGAGCGAGAGATGGAGATTGTAGAAAGTAGAGGGGGAGAGGGAGAGTGAGGGAGATTGGGAAAAGGAGAGGGGGAGAGCAAGAGATGGGGAGAGGGGGAGGGAAAGAGGGAGAGAGAGGGAGATTGTGGAAATGAGAAGGGGAAAGGGAAAGAGGGAGAGAGGAAAAGAAGGAGAGGGGGAGGGAGAGAGAGGGATATTGGGAAAAGGACAGAGGGAGAGGGAGAGAGGGAGAGAGGGAGAGAAGGAGGGGATGAGGGAGAGAGGGAAATTGGGGAAAGGAGAGAGGGAGAGGGGCAGAGATGGAGATTGTTAAAAGTAGAGGGGGAGAGGGAGAAAGCGAGAGAAGGAGAGGGGGAGGGAGAGATGGAGATTGTAGAAAGGAGAGGGTGAGAGGGAGATTGGGGAAAGGAGAGAGGGAGAGGTAGAGAGAGTTAGATTGGGAAAAGGAGAGAGTGAGAGGGACAAAGGGACAGAAGGAGAGGGGGAGGGAGAGAGGGAGATTTGGGAAAGGTGAGGGGGAGAGGGAGAGAGAGGGAGATTGGGAAAAGGAGAGGGGGAGAGGGAGAGAAGGAGATTGGGGAAATGAGAGGGGGAGAGGGAGAGAGAGGGAGATTGGGAAAAAGAGAATGGGAGGGGGAGAGAGGGAGAGAGGGAGAGAAGGAGAGGGGGAGGGAGAGAGGGAGATTGGGGAAAGGAGAGGGGGAGAGGGGGAGAGAGGGAGATTGGGAAAAGGAGAGAGGGAGAGGGAGAGAGAGAGAGAGGGAGAGAGGGAAAGGGGGAGGGAGAGAGGCAGATTGGGGAAAGGAGAGAGAGGGAGATTTGGAAAAGGAGAGGTGGAGAGGGAGAGAAGGAGAGAGAGGGAGAGAAGGAAAGGGGGAGGTGGAGAGGGAGATTGGGGAAACAAGAGGGGGAGAGGGAGAGAGAGGTAGATTAGGAAAAGGAGAGGGGGAGAGGGAGAGAGGGAGAGAAGAAGATGGGGAGGGAGAGAGGGTGATTTGGGAAAGGAGAGGCGGAGAGGGAGAGAGGGAGAGACGGAGAGAAGGAGAGGGAGATTGGGGAAAGGAGAGGGGGACAGGTAGAGAGAGGGAGATTGGGAAAAGGAGAGGGGGAGAGGAAGAGAGGGAGAGAAGGAGAGAAGGAGAGTGGGAGGAAGAGAGGGACATTGGGGAAAGGAGACTGGAAGAGGGACAGAGGGGGAGGGAGAAAGAGAGGGAGAGAGGGAGAGAAGGAGATGGGGAGGGAGAGAGGGTGATTGGCGAAAGGAGAGGTGGAGAGGGAGACAGGGAGAGAGGGAGAGAAGGAGAGGGGGAGTGAGAGAGGGAGATTGGGGAAAGGAGAGGGGGAGAGGTAGAGAGAGGGAGATTCGGAAAAGGAGAGGGGGAGAGGGAGAGAGGGAGAGAGGGAGAGAAGGAGAGTGGGAGGAAGAGAGGGACATTGGGGAAAGGAGAGGGGAAGAGGGACAGAGGGGGAGGGAGAAAGAGAGAGAAGAAGAGGGGGAGGGAGAGATGGAGATTGTAGAAAGGAGAGGGTGGGAGGGAGATTGGGGAAAGGAGAGGGGGAGAGGTAGAGAGAGGGAGATTGAGAAAAGGAGAGAGGGAGAGGGACAGAGGGACAGAGGGACAGAAGGAGAGGGGGATGGAGAGAGGGAGATTTGGGAAAGGTGAGGGGGAGAGGGAGAGAAAGGGAGATTGGGAAAAGGAAAGGGGGAGAGGGAGAGAAGGAGATTGGGGAAATGAGAGGGGGAGAGGGAGAGAGAGGGAGATTGGGAAAAGGAGAGTGGGATAGGGAGAGAGGGAGAGAGGCAGAGAAGGAGAGGGGGAGGGAGAGAGGGACATTGGAGAAAGGAGAGTGGGAGAGGGAGAGAGAGGGAGATTTGGAAAATGAGAGAGGGAGAGAGAGAGAGAGGGAGAGAGGGAAAGGGGGAGGGAGAGAGGGAGATTGGGGAAAGGAGAGGGGAAGTGGGAGAGAGAGGGAGATTGGGAAAAGGAGAGGGGGAGAGGGAGAGAGGGAGAGAGGGAGAGAAGGAGAGGGGGAGGGAGAGAGGGACCTTGGGGAAAGGAGATGGGGAGAGGGAGAGAGAGGGAGATTGAGAAAAGGAGAGGGCGAGAGTGAGAGAGGGAGAGAGGGAGAGAAGAAGGGGGGGAGAGAGAGGGAGACTGGGGAAAGGAGAGCGGGAGACGGAGACAAAGACAGATTGGGAAAAGGAGAGGGAGAGAGGGAGAGAAGGAGAGGGGGAGAGAGAGAGGGAGATTGGGGAAATTAGATGGGGAAAGGGAGAGGGAGAGAGGGAGAGAAGAAGAGGGGGGGGGGAGAGAGGGAGACTGGGGAAAGGAGAGCGGGAGAGGGAGAGAGGGAGAGAGGGAGAGAAGGAGATTGGGGAAACGAGAGGGGGAGAGGCAGAGAGATGGAGATTGGGAAAAGGAGAGTGGGAGAGAGAGAGAGGGAGACGGAGAGAGAAGGCGAGAGGGAGGGAGAGAGGGAGATTGGGGAAAGGAGAGGTTGAGAGTGAGAGAGAGGGAGATTGGGAAAAGGAGTGGGAGAGAGGGAGAGAGAGAGAGGGAGGGAGGGAAAGGGGGAGGGAGAGAGGGAGATTGGGGAAAGGAGAGGGTAAGAGGGAGAGAGAGGGAGATTGGGAAAAGGAGAGGGGGAGAGGGAGAAAAGAAGATTGGGGAAATGAGAGGGGGAGAAGGAGAGAGAGGGAGATTGGGAAAAGGAGAGGGGGAGAGGGAGAGAGGGAGAGAGGGAGAGAAGGAGAGGGGGAGGGAGAGAGGGACATTGGGGAAAGTTGATGGGGAGAGGGAGATAGAGGGAGATTGTTAAAAGGAGAGGGGGAGAGAGGGAGAGAAGAAGAGGGGGAGGGAGAGAGGGAGATTGGGGAAAGGAGAGCGGGAGAGGGAGAGAGAGAGAGAGATTGGGAAAAGGAGAGGGAGAGAAGGAGAGAGGGAGAGAAGGAGAGGGGGAGCGAGAGAGGGAGATTGGGGAAAGGAGACTGGGAGAGGCAGAGAGAGCGAGATTTGGAAAAATACAGGGGGATAGGGAGATAGGGAGATAGAGAGAGAGGGACAGAAGGGGAGGGGGAGGGAGAATGGGAGATTGAGGAAAGGAGAGGGGGAGAGGGAGAGAGAGGGAGATTGGGAAAAGGAGACGGGGAGAGGGAGAGAGGGAGAGAAGGAGAGGGGGAGGGAGAGAGGGAGATTGGGGAAAGGAGAGGAGGAGAGGGAGAGAGAGGGAGATTGTGAAAAGGAAAGGGGGAGAGGGATAGAGAGTGAGGGAGAGAGGGAAAGTTGGAGGGAGAGAGGGAGATTGGGGAAAGGAGAGGGGAAGAGGGAGAGAGAGGAAGATTGGGAAAAGGAGAGGGGAAGAGGGAGAGAGGGAGAGAGGGAGAGAAGGAGAGGGGGAGGGAGAGAGGGACATTGGGGAAAGGGAGAGAGATGGAGATTGGGAAAATGAGAGGGGGAAAGTGAGAGAAGGAGTGGGGGAGGGAGAGAGGGAGATTGGGGAAAGGAGAGGGGCAGAGGGAGAGAGAGGGAGATTGGGAAAAGGAGAGGGGGTGAGGGAGAGAGGGAGATTGGGGAAAGGAGAGGGGGAGAGGGAGAGAGAGGGATATTGGGAAAAGGAGAGGGGGAGAGGGAGAGAGGTAGAGAAGGAGAGAGGGAGGGAGAGAGGGAGATTGGGAAAAGGAGAGGGGGAGAAGGCGAGAGAGAGAGATTGGGAAAAGGAGAGGGGGAGAGGGAGAGAGGGAGAGACGGAGAGGATGAGAGGGGAAGGGAGAGAGGGAGATTTGGGAAAGGTGAGGGGGAGAGGGAGAGAGGGATAGAGGGAGAGAAGGAGAGGGGGAGGGAGAGAGGGAGATTGGGGAAAGGAGAGGGAGAGAGGTAGAGAGAGGGAGATTGGGAAAAGGAGAGGGGGAGATGGAGAGAGAGAGAGGAGAGAAGGAGAGTGGGAGGAAGAGAGGGACATTGGGGAAAGGAGAAGGGGAGAGGGAGAGAGAGGAAGATAGGGAAAATTAGATGAGGAGACGGAGAGAGAGAGAGAGAGATTGGTAAAAGGAGAGGGAGAGAGGGAGAGAGGGAGAGAAGGAGAGGGGGAGGGAGAGAGGGAAATTTGGGAGAGGAGAGCGGGAGAGGGAAAGAGAGCGAGATTGGGATAAGGAGAGGGGGAGAGGGAGAGAGGGAGAGAGAGAGAGAGGAAGAGATGGAGAGGGGGAGGGAGAGAGGGAGATTGTTGAAAGGAGAGGGGGAGAGGAAGAGAGAGGGAGATTGGGAAAAGGACAGGGGGAGATGGAGAGAGAGAGAGAGAGATTGGGAAAAGGAGAGGGGGAGAGTGGTAGAGGGAGAGAGGGATAGATGGATAAGGGGAGGGAGAGGGGGACATTGGGGAAAGGAGACAGGGTGAAGGAGAGAGAGGGAGATTGGAAAAAGGAGAGGGGTAGAGGGAGAGAACGAGAGAGTTTGAGAGAAGGAAAGTGGGAGGGAGAGAGGGAGATAGGGGAAATGAGAGGGGGAGAGGGAGAGAGAGGTAGATTAGGAAAAGGAAAGGGGGAGAGGGAGAGAGGGAGAGAGGGAGATTGGGGAAAGGAGAGGGGGAGAGGGAGAGAGAGGGAGATTGGGAAAATAATAGGGGGAGAGGGAGAGAGGGAGAGAAGGAGAGAGGGAGGGAGAGAGGGAGATTTGGGAAAGGAGAGTGGGAGATGAAGAAAGGGAGGGAGAGGGAGGGACAGAAGGAGAGGGGGAGGGAGAGAGGAAGGGAGAGGGAGAGGGAGAGAGAGGGAGATTGGGGAAAGGAGAGGGAGAGAGGGAGAGAACAAGAGGGGAAGGGAGAGAGGAAGATTGTGGAAAGGAGAGGGGGAGAGGGAGAGAGAGGCAGATTGGTAAAAGTAGAGGGGGAGAGGGAGACAGAGGGAGATTGGGAAAAGGAGAAGGAGAGAGGGAGAGAGGGAGAGAAGGAGAGGGGGAGGGAGAGAGAAAGATTGGCTAAAGGAGAGGGGGAGAGGGAGAGAGAGGGAGATTGAGAAAAGGAGAGGGGGAGAGGGAGAGAAGGAGAGAGAGAGAGAGGGTGAGAAGGAGAGGTGGAGGGAGAGAGGGAGATTGGGGAAAGGAGAGGGGGAGAGGGAGAGAGAGGGACATTGGGAAAAGGAGAGGGGGAGAGGGAGAGAGGGAAAGGGGGAGAGAGAGAGGGAGATTGGGGAAAGGAGAGGGGAAGAGGGAGAGAGAAGGAGATTGGGAAAAGGAGAGGGGGAGCGGGGTAGAGGGAGAGAGGTAGTGAAGGAGAAGGGGAGGGAGAGGGGGACATTAGGGCAAGGAGACAGGAAGAAGGAGAGAGAGGGAGATTGGGAAAAGGAGAGGGGGACATTAGGGCAAGGAGACAGGAAGAAGGAGAGAGAGGGAGATTGGGAAAAGGAGAGGGGGAGAAGGAGAGGGGGAGAAGGAGAGGGGGAGGGAGAGAGGGAGATTGGGGAAAGGAGAGGGTGAGAGGGAGAGAGAGGGAGATTGGGAAAAGGAGAGGGAGAGAGGGATAGAAGGAGAGGGGGAGGGAGAGAGCGAGATTGGGGACATGAGAGTGGGAGAGGGAGAGAGGGAAAAGGAGAGTGAGATAGAGAGAGAAGGAGAGAAGGAGATGGGGAGGGAGAGAGGGAGATTGTGGAAAGGAGAGGGGGAGAAGGAGAGAGAGGGAGATTGGGAAAAGGAGAGGGGGAGAGGGAGAGAGGGAAACAGGGAGAGAAGGAGAGGGGGAGGGAGAGAGGGAAACTGGGAAAAGGAGAGGGGGAGAGGGAGAGAGAGGGAGATTGGGAAAAGGAGAGGAGGAGTGCGAGAGAGAGAGAGAGGGAGAGAGGGAGATTGGGGAAAGGAGAGCAAGAGAGGGAGAGAGAGGTAGATTGGGAAAAGGAGAGGGGGAGAGGGAGAAAGGGAGAGAGCGAGAGAAGGAGATGGGTAGGTAGAGAGGGAGATTGGGGAAAGGAGAGGGGGAGAGGGAGAGAGAGGGAGATTGGGAAAAGGAGAGGGGTAGAGAGAGAGAGGAAGAGAGGGAGAGAAGGAGAGGGGGAGGGAGAGAGGGAGATTAGGGAAAGGAGAGGGAGAGATGAAGAGAGGGAGGGAGAGGGAGGGAGAGAAGGAGAGGGGGAGGGAGAGAGGAATGGAGATGGAGAGGGAGATAGAGGGAGATTGGGAAAAGGAGAGGGAGAGAGGGAGAGAAGGAGAGGGGGAGGGAGAGAGGAAGATTGGGGAAAGGAGAGGGGGAGAGGGAGAGAGAGGGAGTTTGGGAAAAGTAGAGGGGGAGAGGGAGAGAGGGAGAGAAGGAGAGAAGGAGAGGGGGAGGGAGATTGGGGAAAGGAGAGGGGGAGAGGGAGAGAGAGGGAGTTTGGTTAAATGAGAGGGGGAGAGGGGGAGAGGGAGAGAGGGAGAGAGGGAGAGTAGAAGGGAGAGAGGGAGATTTTTGAAAGGAGAGGGGGAGAGGGAGAGAGGTAGATTAGGAAAAGGAGACTGGGAGAGGGATAGAGGGAGAGAACGAGAGAAGGAGACAGGGAGGGAGAGAGGGAGATTGGGGAAAGGAGACAAGGAGAGGGAGAGAGAGGGAGATTGGGAAAAGGAGAGTGGGAGAGGGAGAGAGGGAGATTGGGGAAAGGAGAGGGGGAGAGGAAGAGAGAGGGAGATTGGGAAAAGTAGAGGGGGAGAGGGAGAGAGGGAGAGAGAGAGAGGGAGAGAAGGAGTAGGGGACGGAGAGAGGGAGATTGGGGAAAGGGGATGGGGAGAGGGAGAGAGAGGGAGATAGGGAAAAGGAGAGTGGGAGAGGGAGAGAGAGAGATGGAGAGAGGGAAAGGGGGAGGCAGAGAGCGAGATTGGGGAAAGTTGAGGGGAACAGGGAGAGAGAGGGAGATTGGGAAAAGGACAGGGAGTGAGGGAGAGAGGGAGAGGGGGAGGGAGAGAAGGAGACGGGGAGGGAGTGAGGGAGATTTTGGAAAGGAGAGGGGGAGATGAAGAGAAGGAGGGAGAGGGAGGGAGAGAAGGAGAGGGGGAAGGAGAGCGAAAGGGAGAGGGAGAGGGAGAGAGAAGGAGATTAGGAAAAGGAGAGGGGGAGAGGGAGAGAGGGAGAGACCGTGAAAAGAATAGGGGGAGGGAGAGAAACAGAGGGGGAGGGAGAGCGGAAGGGAGAGGGAGAGGGAGTGAGAGGGAGAGAAGGAGAGGGGGAGGGAGTGAGGAAGATTGGGGAAAGGAGAGGGGGAGAGTGAGAGAGAGGGAGTTTGGGAAATGTAGAGGGGAAGAGGGAGAGAGGGAGAGAGAGAGAGGGAGAGAAGGAGTAGGGGACGGAGAGAGGGAGATTGGGGAAAGGGGATGGGGAGAGGGAGAGAGAGGGAGATAGGGAAAAGGAGAGTGGGAGAGGGAGAGAGAGAGATGGAGAGAGGGAAAGGGGGAGGCAGAGAGCGAGATTGGGGAAAGTTGAGGGGAACGGGGAGAGAGAGGGAGATTGGGAAAAGGACAGGGAGTGAGGGAGAGAGGGAGAGGGGGAGGGAGAGAAGGAGACGGGGAGGGAGTGAGGGAGATTTTGGAAAGGAGAGGGGGAGATGAAGAGAAGGAGGGAGAGGGAGGGAGAGAAGGAGAGGGGGAAGGAGAGCGAAAGGGAGAGGGAGAGGGAGAGAGAAGGAGATTAGGAAAAGGAGAGGGGGAGAGGGAGAGAGGGAGAGACAGTGAAAAGAATAGGGGGAGGGAGAGCGGAAGGGAGAGGGAGAGGGAGTGAGAGGGAGAGAAGGAGAGGGGGAGGTAGTGAGGAAGATTGGGGAAAGGAGAGGGGGAGAGTGAGAGAGAGGGAGTTTGGGAAATGTAGAGGGGGAGAGGGAGAGAGGGAGAGAGATTGAAGGAGAGGGGGAGCGAGATTGGGGAAAGTAGAGGGGGAGAGGGAGGGAGAGGGAGTTTGGGTAAACAAGAGGGGTTGAGGGGGAGAGGGAGAGAGGGAGAGAGGGAGAGATGGAGACGGGGAGGGGGAGGGAGAGAGGGAGATTGGGGAAAGGAGAAAGGAAGATGGAGAGAGAGGTAGATTAGGAAAAGGAGAGGGGGAGAGGGAAAGAGGGAGAGAGCAAGAGAAGGAGATTGGGAGGGAGAGAGGGAGATTGGGGAAAGGAGAGGGGGAGAGGGAGAAAGAGGGAGATTGGGAAAAGGAGAGTGGAAGAGGGAGAGAGGGAGAGAGGGAGAGAAGGAGAGGGGGAGGTAGAGAGGGAGATTGGGGAAAGGAGAGGGGGAGAGGGAGAGAGAGGCAGATTGGGAAAAGGAGAGGGAGAGAGGGAGAGAGCGAGAGAAGGAGAGGGGGAGGGAGAGAGGGAGATTGTGGAAAGGAGAGGGGGAGAGGGAGATTGGGGAAAGGAGAGGGTGAGACGGAGAGACAGGGAGATTGGGAAATCGAGAGGGGGAGATGGAGAGAGGGAGAGAGGGAGAGAAGGAAAGCGTGAGGGAGAGAGTGAGATTGGGGAAATGAGAGGGGGAGAGGGAGAGAGAGGGAGATTGGGAAAAGGAGAGGGGGAGAGAGAGAGAGAGTGTGGAAGGATGGAAAGGGGGAGGGTGAGAGGGATATTGGGGAAAGGAGAGGCGAAGAGGGAGAGAGAGGGAGATTGGGAAAAGGAGAGGGACAGAGGGAGAGAAGGAGACGGGGAGGGAGAGAGGGACATTAGGGAAAGGAGATGGGGAGAGGGAGAGAGAAGGAGAGGGAGATTGGGAAAATTAGAGGGCAAGAGGGAAAGAGGGAGAGAGGGAGAGAAGGAGAGGGAGAGGTAGAGAGGGAGATTGGGGAAAGGAGAGGGGGAGAGGGAGAGAGAGGGAAATTGCGAAAAGGAGATGGAGAGAGGGAGAAAGGGAGAGAAGGAGAGGGGGAGGGAGAGAGGGAGATTGGGGAAAGTATAGCGGGAGGTGCAGAGAGAGGGAGATTGGGAAAAGGAGAGGGGGATATGTAGAGAGAGAGAGGCAGAGAAGGAGAGGACGAGGGAGAGAGGGATATTGGTGAAAGGAGAGGGGGAGTGGGAGATAGAGGGAGATTCGGAAAAGGAGAGGGGGAGTGGGAGAGAGGAGAGAGGGAGAGAAGGAGAGGGGGAGGGAGAGAGGGAGATTGGGCAAAGGAGAGGGGGAGAGGGAGAGACGGGGAGAGGGAGAGAGAGAGAGAGGGAGAGAGGGAAAGGGGGAGGGAGAGAGGGAGATTGGGGAAAGGAGAGGGGAAGAGGCAGAGGGTGGGAGATTGGGAAAAGGAGAGGGGGCGAGGGAGAGAGGGAGAGAGGGAGAGAGGGAGAGAAGGATAGGGAGAGAGAGGTAGATTAGGAAAAGTAGAGTGGGAGAGGTAGAGAGGGAGAGAGCGAGAGAAGGAGATAGGGAGAGAGAGAGGGAGATTGGGTAAAGGAGAGGGGGAGAGGGAGAGAGGGAAAGAGAGAGCGAGGGAGAGAAGGAGAGGGGGAGGGAGAGAGGGAGATTGGGGAAAGGAGAGGGGGAGAGGGAGAGAGAGGGAGATTGGGAAAAGGATAGGGGGAGAGGGAGAGAGGGAGAGAAAGAGAGGGGGAGGGAGAGAGGGAGATTGGGTAAAGGAGAGGGGGAGAGGGAGAGAGAGGGAGATTGGGAAAAGGAGAGGTAGAGAGGGAGAGAGGGAGAAAGAGAGAGGGATAGAAGGAGAGGGGGAGGGAGAGAGGGAGATTGGGGAAAGGAGAGGGGGAGAGGGAGAGAGAGGGAGATTGGGAAAAGGAGAGGTAGAGAGGGAGAGAGGGAGAAAGAGAGAGAGGGAGAGAAGGAGAGGGGGAGGTGAGAGGGAGATTGGGGAAAGGAGAGGGGGAGAGGGATTGAGAGGGAGAATGGGAAAAGAGGACGGGGAGAGGGAGAGAGGGAAAGGGGGAGGGAGATAGGGAAAGGGGGAGGGAGATAGGGAGATTGGGGAATGGAGAGGGGAACTGGGAGAAAGAGGGAGATTGGGAAAAGAAGAGCGGGAGAGGGAGAGACGAAGAGAGGGAGAGAAGGAGAGGGGGAGGGAGAGAGGGACATTGGGGAAAGGAGATGGGGAGAGGGAGAGAGGGAGAGAGAGAGAGAGGGAGAGGAGTGGGGGAGGGAGAGAGGGAGATTCGGGAAAGGAGAGGGGGAGAGGGAGAGAGAGGGAGATTAGGAAAATTAGAGGGGGAGAGGGAGAGAGAGAGAGGGAGAGAGGGAAAGGGGGAGGCAGAGAGGGAGATTGGGGAAAGGAGAGTGGAAGAGAGAGAGAGGGAGATTGGGAAAAGGGAAGGGAGAGAGGGAGAGAAGGAGAGGGGGAGGAAGAGAAGGAAAGGGGGAGGGAGAGAGGGAGATTGGGGAAAGGAGAGGGGGAGATGGAGAGAGGGAGGGAGAGGGAGGGAGAGAAGGAGAGGGGGAATGAGAGCAGAAGGGAAAGGGAGAAGGAAAGAGAGGGAGATTGGGAAAAGGAGAGTGAGAGAGGGAGAGAAGGAGAGGGGGAGGGAGAGAGGAAGATTGGGGAACGGAGAGGGGAAGAGGGAGAGAGAGGGAGATTGGGAAAAGGAGAGCGGGAGAGCTAGAGAGGGAGAGGGGGAGCTAGAGAGGGAGATTGGGGAAAGGAGAGGGGGAGATGAAGAGAGGGAGGGAGAGGGAGGGAGAGAATGATAGGGAGAGGGAGAGCGGAAGGGAGAGGGAGTGGGTGAGAGAGGGAGAGAAGGAAAGGGGGAGGGACAGAGGAAAATTGGGGAAAGGAGAGGGGGAGAGGGAGAGACAGGGAGTTTGGGAAAAGTAGAGGAGGAGAGGGAGAGAGGGAGAGAGGGAGAGAAGGAGAGGGGGAGCGAGATGGGGGAAAGGAGAGGGGGATAGGGAGAGAGAGGGAGTTTGGGTAAATGAGAGGGGGAGAGGGGGAGAGGGAGAGAGGGAGAGGATGAGATAGAGAGGGAGATTGGGGAACAGAGAGGGGGAGAGGGAGAGAGAGGTAGATTAGGAAAAGGAGAGGGGGAGAGGTAAAGAGGCAGAGAGTGAGAGAAGGAGATGGGGAGAGAGAGAGGGAGATTAGGGAAAGGAGAGGGGGAGAGGGAGAGAGAGGGAGATTGGAAAAAGGAGAGGGGGAGAGGGAGAGAGGGAGAGAAGGAGAGGGGGAGGTAGAGAGGTAGATTGGGGAAAGGAGAGGGGGAGAGGGAGAGAGGGAGAGAGGGAGACACGCAGAGGGGGAGGGAGAGAGGGAGATTGGGGAAAGGAGAGGGGGAGAGGGAGAGAGAGGGAGATTGGGAAAATAAGAGGGGGAGAGGGAGAGAGGCAGAGAGAGAGAGGGGGAGAGAAGGAGTCAGGGAGGGAGAGAGGGAGATTGGGGAAAGGATAGTGGGAGAGGGAGAGAGGGGGAGATTGGGAAAAGGAGAGGGGGAGATGGAGAGAGGGAGAGAGGGAGAGAGGGAGAGAAGGAGAGCGGGAGGGAGAGAGGGAGATTGGTGAAAGGAGAGGGGGAGAGGGAGAGAGAAGGATGTTGTGAAAAGGAGAGTGGGAGAGGGAGAGAGAGAGAGGGAGAGAGGGAAAGTGGGAGGCAGAGAGAGTGATTGGGGAAAGGAGGGTGGAAGAGGGAGAGAGAGGGAGATCGGAAAAGGAGAGGGGGAGAGGGGGAGAGGGAGAGAAGGAGACGGGGAGGGAGAGAGGGAGATTTGGTAAAGGAGAGGGGGAGAGGAAGAGAGAGGGAGATTGGGAAAAGGAGAGGGGGAGAGGGAGACAGGGAGACAAAGAGAGAAGGAGAGATGGAGGGAGAGAGGGAGATTGGGGAAAGGAGAGGGGGACAGGGAGAGAGAGGGAGTTTTGAAAAAGTAGAGGGGAAGAGGGAGAGAGGGAGAGAGGGATAGATGGAGAGGGGGAGGGAGATTGGGGAAAGGATAGGGGGAGAGGAAGAGAGAGGGAGTTTGGGTAAATGAGAGGGGGAGAGGGGGAGAGGGAGAGAGGGAGAGAGGGAGAGGGGAAGGAGAGGGGGAGAGGGAGGTGAGAGGAAAAATGGGAAAAGGAGAGGGGGAGAGGGAGAGAGGGAGAGTGAGAGAGAGGGAGAGAATTAGAGGGGGAGGGAGAGAGGGAGATTGGGGAAAGGAGAGGGGGAGAGGGAGAGAGAGAGACATTGGGAAAAGGAGAGGGGGAGAGAGAGAGGGAGAGAGAGGGAGAGAATGAGAGGGGGAGGGAGAGAGGGAGATTGGGTAAAGGAGAGAGGGAGACAGAGAGAGGGAGAGAAGGAGAGGGGGAGGGAGAGAGGGAGATTTTGGAAAGGAGAGGGGGAGAGGGAGAGAGAGGGAGATTGGGAATAGGAGAGGGAGAGAGGGAGAGAGGGATAGAAGGAGAGGGGGAGGGAGAGAGGGAGATTGGGGAAAGGAGAGGGGGAGAGGGAGAGAGGGAAAGAGAGAGCGAGGGAGAGAAGGAGAGGGGGAGGGAGAGAGGGAGATTGGGGAAAGGAGAGGGGGAGAGGGAGAGAGAGGGAGATTGGGAAAAGTATAGGGGGAGAGTGAGAGAGGGAGAGAGGGAGAGAAAGAGAGGGGGAGGGAGAGAGGGAGATTGGGTAAAGGAGAGGGGGAGAGGGAGAGAGAGGGAGATTGGGAAAAGGAGAGGTAGAGAGGGAGAGAGGGAGAAAGAGAGAGGGATAGAAGGAGAGGGGGAGGGAGAGAGGGAGATTGGGGAAAGGAGAGGGGGAGAGGGAGAGAGAGGGAGATTGGGAAAAGGAGAGGTAGAGAGGGAGAGAGGGAGAAAGAGAGAGAGGGAGAGAAGGAGAGGGGAAGGTGAGAGGGAGATTGGGGAAAGGAGAGGGGGAGAGGGATTGAGAGGGAGAATGGGAAAAGAGGACGGGGAGAGGGAGAGAGGGAAAGGGGGAGGGAGATAGGGAAAGGGGGAGGGAGATAGGGAGATTGGGGAATGGAGAGGGGAAGAGGGACAAATAGGGAGATTGGGAAAAGAAGAGCAGGAGAGGGAGAGACGGAGAGAGGGAGAGAATTAGAGGGGGAGGGAGAGAGGGACATTGGGGAAAGGAGATGGGGAGAGGGAGAGAGGGAGAGAGAGAGAGAGGGAGAGGAGTGGGGGAGGGAGAGAGGGAGATTCAAGAAATGAGAGGGGGAGAGGGAGAGAGAGGGAGATTAGGAAAATTAGAGGGGGAGAGGGAGAGAGAGAGAGGGAGAGAGGGAAAGGGGGAGGCAGAGAGGGAGATTGGGGAAAGGAGAGTGGAAGAGGGAGAGAGAGGGAGATTGGGAAAAGGGAAGGGAGAGAGGGAGAGAAGGAGAGGGGGAGGAAGAGAAGGAGAGGGGGAGGGAGAGAGGGAGATTGGTGAAAGGAGAGGGGGAGATGGAGAGAGGGAGGGAGAGGGAGGGAGAGAAGGAGAGGGGGAATGAGAGCAGAAGGGAAAGGGAGAAGGAAAGAGAGGGAGATTGAGAAAAGGAGAGTGAGAGAGGGAGAGAAGGAGAGGGGGAGCGAGAGAGGAAGATTGGGGAACGGAGAGGGGAAGAGGGAGAGAGAGGGAGATTGGGAAAAGGAGAGCGGGAGAGGGAGAGAGGGAGAGGGGGAGCTAGAGAGGGAGATTGGGGAAAGGAGAGGGGGAGATGAAGAGAGGGAGGGAGAGGGAGGGAGAGAATGAGAGGGAGAGGGAGAGTGGAAGGGAGAGGGAGTGGGTGAGAGAGGGAGAGAAGGAAAGGGGGAGGGAGAGAGGAAAATTGGGGAAAGGAGAGGGGGAGAGGGAGAGACAGGGAGTTTGGGAAAAGTAGAGGAGGAGAGGGAGAGAGGGAGAGAGGGAGAGAAGGAGAGGGGGAGCGAGATGGGGGAAAGGAGAGGGGGAGAGGGAGAGAGAGGGAGTTTGGGTAAATGAGAGGGGGAGAGGGAGAGAGGGAGAGAGGGAGAGGATGAGAAAGAGAGGGAGATTGGGGAACAGAGAGGGGGAGAGGGAGAGAGAGGTAGATTAGGAAAAGGAGAGGGGGAGAGGGAAAGAGGCAGAGAGTGAGAGAAGGAGATGGGGAGAGAGAGAGGGAGATTAGGGAAAGGAGAGGGGGAGAGGGAGAGAGAGGGAGATTGGAAAAAGGAGAGGGGGAGAGGGAGAGATGGAGAGAAGGAGAGGGGGAGGTAGAGAGGTAGATTGGGGAAAGGAGAGGGGGAGAGGGACAGAGGGACAGAGGGAGTCACACAGAGGGGGAGGGAGAGAGGGAGATTGGGGAAAGGAGAGGGGGAGAGGGAGAGAGAGGGAGATTGGGAAAATAAGAGGGGGAGAGGGAGATTGGGGAAAGGATAGTGGGAGAGGGAGAGAGGGGGAGATTGGGAAAAGGAGAGGGGGAGATGGAGAGAGGGAGAGAGGGAGAGAGGGAGAGAAGGAGAGCGGGAGGGAGAGAGGGAGATTGGTGAAAGGAGAGGGGGAGAGGGAGAGAGAAGGATGTTGGGAAAAGGAGAGTGGGAGAGGGAGAGAGAGAGAGGGAGAGAGGGAAAGTGGGAGGCAGAGAGAGTGATTGGGGAAAGGAGGGGGGAAGAGGGAGAGAGAGGGAGATCGGAAAAGGAGAGGGGGAGAGGGGGAGAGGGAGAGAAGGAGACGGGGAGGGAGAGAGGGAGATTTGGTAAAGGAGAGGGGGAGAGGAAGAGAGAGGGAGATTGGGAAAAGGAGAGGGGGAGAGGGAGACAGGGAGACAAAGAGAGAAGGAGAGACGGAGGGAGAGAGGGAGATTGGGGAAAGGAGAGGGGGAGAGGGAGAGAGAGGGAGTTTTGGAAAAGTAGAGGGGGAGAGGGAGAGAGGGAGAGAGGGACAGATGGAGAGGGGGAGGGAGATTGGGGAAAGGATAGGGGGAGAGGAAGAGAGAGGGAGTTTGGGTAAATGAGAGGAGGAGAGGGAGAGAGGGAGAGAGGGAGAGGGGAAGGAGAGGGGGAGAGGGAGGTGAGAGGAAAAATGGGAAAAGGAGAGGGGGAGAGGGAGAGAATTAGAGGGGGAGGGAGAGAGGGAGATTGGGGAAAGGAGAGGGGGAGAGGGAGAGAGAGAGACATTGCGAAAAGGAGAGGGGGAGAGAGAGAGGGAGAGAGAGGGAGAGAATGAGAGGGGGAGGGAGAGAGGGAGATTGGGTAAAGGAGAGAGGGAGAGAGAGAGAGGGAGAGAAGGAGAGGGGGAGGGAGAGAGGGAGATTTTGGAAAGGAGAGGGGGAGAGGGAGAGAGAGGGAGATTGGGAATAGGAGAGGGAGAGAGGGAGAGAGGGATAGAAGGAGAGGGAGAGGGAGAGAGGGAGATTGGGGAAAGGAGAGGGGGAGTGGGAGAGAGAGGGAGATTGGGAAAAGGAGAGGTAGTGAGGGAGAGAGGGAGAAAGAGAGAGAGGGAGAGAAGGAGAGGGGGAGGTGAGAGGGAGATTGGGGAAAGGAGAGGGGGAGAGGGATTGAGAGGGAGATTGGGAAAAGAGGAGGGGGAGAGGGAGAAAGGGAAAGGGGGAGGGAGATAGGGAAAGGGGGAGGGAGATAGGGGGATTGGGGAATGGAGAGGGGAAGAGGGAGAGAGAGGGAGAATGGGAAAAGAAGAGCGGGAGAGGGAGAGACGGAGAGAGGGAGAGAAGGAGAGGGGGAGGGAGAGAGGGACATTGAGGAAAGGAGATGGAGAGAGGGAGAGAGGGAGAGAGAGAGAGGGAGAGGATTGGGGGAGGGAGAGAGGGAGATTTGGGAAAGGAGAGGGGGAGAGGGAGAGAGAGGGAGATTAGGAAAATTAGAGGGGGAGAGGGAGAGAGAGAGAGAGGAAGAGAGGGAAAGGGGGAGGCAGAGAGGGAGATTAGGGAAAGGAGAGAGGAAGAGGGAGATAGAGGGAGATTGGGAAAAGGGGAGGTAGAGAGGGAGAGAAGGAGAGGGGGAGGAAGAGAAGGAGAGGGGGAGGGAGAGAGGGAGATTGGGGAAAGGAGAGGGGGAGATGGAGAGAGGGAGGGAGAGGGAGGGAGAGGGAGGGAGAGAAGGAGAGGGGGAATGAGAGCAAAAGGGAAAGGGAGAGGGAAAGAGAGGGAGATTGGGAAAAATGAGAGTGAGAGAGGGAGAGAAGGAGAGGGGGAGGGAGAGAGGAAGATTGGGGAACGGAGAGGGGAAGAGGGAGAGAGAGGGAGATTGGGAAAAGGAGAGCAGGAGAGGGAGAGAGGGAGAGAGGGAGAGAGGGAGATAAGGAGAGGAGGAGCTAGAGAGGGAGATTGGGGAAAGTTGATGGGGAGATGAAGAGAGGGAGGGAGAGGGAGGGAGAGAATGAGAGGGAGAGGGAGAGCGGAAGGGAGAGGGAGTGGGTGAGAGAGGGAGAGAAGGAAAGGGGGAGGGCGAGAGGAAAATTGGGGAAAGGAGAGGGCGAGAGGGAGAGACAGGGAGTTTGGGAAAAGTATTGGGGGAGAGGGAGAGAGGGAGAGAGGGAGAGAAGGAGAGGGGGAGCGAGATGGGGGAAAGGAGAGGGGGAGAGGGAGAGAGAGGGAGTTTGGGTAAATGAGAGGGGGAGAGGGGGAGAGGGAGAGAGGGAGAGAGGGAGAGGACGAGGGAGAGAGGGAGATTGGGGAACAGAGAGGGGGAGAGGGAGAGAGAGGTAGATTAGGAAAAGGAGAGGGGGAGAGGGAAAGAGGCAGAGAGCGAGAGAAGGAGATGGGGAGAGAGAGAGGGAGATTAGGGAAAGGAGAGGGGGAGAGGGAGAGAGAGGGAGATTGGGAAAGGGAGAGGGGGAGAGGGAGAGAGGGCGAGAAGGAGAGGGTGAGGCAGAGAGGTAGATTGGGGAAAGTAGAGGGGGAGAGGAAGAGAGAGCTAGATTGGGAAAAGGAGAGGGAGAGAGGGAGAGAGGGAGACATGTAGAGGGGGAGGGAGAGAGGGAGATTGGGGAAAGTAGAGGGGGAGAGGGAGAGAGAGGGAGAGAGGGAGAGAGAGAGAGGGGGAGAGAAGGAGTCAGGGAGGGAGAGAGGGAGATTGGGGAAAGGAGAGTGGGAGAGGGAGAGAGAGGGAGATTGGGAAAAGGAGAGGGGGAGATGGAGAGAGGGAGAGAGGGAGAGAGGGAGAGAAGGAGAGTGGGATTGAGAGAGGGAGATTGGTGAAAGGAGAGGGGGAGAGGGAGAGAGAGGAGATTCGGGAAAGGAGAGGGGGAGAGGGAGAGAGAGGGAGATTAGGATAATTAGAGGGGGAGAGGGAGAGAGAGAGAGGGAGAGAGGGAAAGGGGGAGGCAGAGAGGGAGTTTGGGGAAAGGAGAGGGGAAGAGGGAGAGAGAGGGAGATTGGGAAAAGGGGAGGGAGAGAGGGAGAGAAGGAGAGGGGGAGGAAGAGAAGGAGAGGGGGAGGGAGAGAGGGAGATTGGGGAAAGGAGAGGGGGAGATGGAGAGAGGGAGGGAGAGGGAGGAAGAGAAGGAGAGGGGGAATGAGAGCAGAAGGGAAAGGGAGAGGGAAAGAAAGGGAGATTGGGAAAAGGAGAGTGAGAGAGGGAGAGAAGGAGAGGGGGAGGGAGAGAGGAAGATTGGGGAATGGAGAGGGGAAGAGGGAGAGAATGGGAGATTGGGAAAAGGAGAGTGGGAGAGGGAGAGAGGGAGAGAGGGAGATAAGGAGAGGGGGAGCTAGAGAGGGAGATTGGGGACAGGAGAGGGGGAGATGAAGAGAGGGAGGGAGAGGGAGGGAAAGAATGAGAGGGAGTGGGTGAGAGAGGGAGAGAAGGAAAGGGGGAGGGAGAGAGGAAAATTGGGGAAAGGAGAGGGGGAGACGGAGAGATAGGGAGTTTGGGAAAAGTAGAGGAGGAGAGGGAGAGAGGGAGAGAGGGAGAGAAGGAGAGGGGGAGCGAGATGGGGGAAAGGAGAGGGGGAGAGGGAGAGAGAGGGAGTTTGGGTAAATGAGAGGGGGAGAGGGGGAGAGGGAGAGAGGGAGAGAGGGAGAGGATGAGGGAGAGAGGGAGATTGGGGAACAGAGAGGGGGAGAGGGAGAGAGAGTTAGATTAGGAAAAGGAGAGGGGGAGAGGGAAAGAGGCAGAAAGTGAGAGAAGGAGACGGGGAGAGAGAGAGGGAGATTAGGGAAAGGAGAGGGGGAGAGGGAGAGAGAGGGAGATTGGGAAAAGGAGAGGGGGAGAGGGAGAGAGGGAGAGAAGGCAAGGGGGGTGGCAGAGAGTTAGATTGGGGAAAGGAGAGGGGGAGAGGGAGAGAGGGAGAGAGGGAGACACGCAGAGGGGGAGGGAGAGAGGGAGATTGGGGAAAGGAGAGGGGGAGAGGGAGAGAGAAGGAGATTGGGAAAAGGAGAGGGGGAGATGGAGAGAGGGAGACAGGGAGACAGGGAGAGAAGGAGAGCGGGAGGGGGAGAGGGAGATTGGTGAAAGGAGAGGGGGAGAGGGAGAGAGAGGGATGTTGGGAAAAGGAGAGTCGGAGAGGGAGAGAGAGAGAGGGAGAGAGGGAAAGGGGGAGGCAGAGAGAGTGATTGGGGAAAGGAGGGGGGAAGAGGGAGAGAGAGGGAGATCGGAAAAGGAGAGGGGGAGAGGGAGAGAGGGAGAGAAGGAGATGGGGAGGGAGAGAGGGAGATTTGGTAAAGGAGAGGGGGAGAGGAAGAGAGAGGGAGATTGGGAAAAGGAGAGGGGGAGAGAGAGACAGGGAGACAGAGAGAGAAGGAGAGACGGAGGGAGAGAGGGAGATTGGGGAAAGGAGAGGGGGAGAGGGAGAGAGAGGGAGTTTTGGAAAAGTAGAGGGGGAGAGGGAGAGAGGGAGAGAGGGAGAGATGGAGAGGGGGAGGGAGATTGGGGAAAGGATAGGGGGAGAGGAAGAGAGAGGGAGTTTGCGTAAATGAGAGGGGGAGAGGGGGAGAGGGAGAGAGGGAGAGAGGGAGAGGGGAAGGAGAGGGGGAGAGGGAGAGAGAGGAAAAATGGGAAAAGTAGAGGGGGAGAGGGAGAGAGGGAGAGTGAGAGAGAGGAAGAGAAGTAGAGGGGGAGGGAGAGAGGGAGATTGGGGAAAGGAGAGGGGGAGATTGAGAGAGAGAGACATTGGGAAAAGTAGAGGGGGAGAGAGAGAGGGAGAGAGAGGGAGAGAATGAGAGGGGGAGGGAGAGAGGGAGTGAGAGGGAGATTGGGTAAAGTAGAGAGGGAGAGAGAGAGAGAGGGAGAGAAGGAGAGGGGGAGGGAGAGAGGGAGATTGGGGAAAGGAGAGGGGGAGAGGGAGAGAGTGGGAGATTGGGAATAGGAGAGGGAGAGAGGGAGAGAGGGATAGAAGGAGAGGGGGAGGGAGAGAGGGAGATTGCGGAAAGGAGAGGGGGAGAGGGAGAGAGAGGGAGATTGGGAAAAGGAGAAGTAGAGAGGGAGAGAGGGAGAAAGAGAGAGAGGGAGAGAAGGAGAGGGGGAGGTGAGAGGGAGATTGGGGAAAGGAGAGGGGGAGAGGGATTGAGAGGGAGATTGGGAAAAGAGGAGGGGAGAGGGAGAGAGGGAAAGGGGGAGGGAGATAGGGAAAGGGAGAGGGAGATAGGGAGATTTGGGGAATGGAGAGGGGAAGAGGAAGAGAGAGGGAGATTGGGAAAAGGAGAGTGGGAGAGGGAGAGACAGAGAGAGGGAGAAAAGGAGAGGGGGAGGGAGAGAGGGACATTGGGGAAAGGAGATGAGGAGAGGGAGAGAGGGAGAGAGAGAGAGGGAGAGGAGTGGGGGAGGGAGAGAGGGAGATTCGGGAAAGGAGAGGGGGAGAGGGAGAGAGAGGGAGATCAGGAAAATTAAAGGGGGAGAGGGAGAGAGAGAGAGAGGAATAGAGGGAAAAGGGGAGGCAGAGAGGGAGATTGGGGAAAGGAGAGAGGAAGAGGGAGAGAGAGGGAGATTGGGAAAAGGGGAGGGAGAGAGAGAGACAAGAAGAGGGGGAGGAAGAGAAGGTGAGGGGGAGGGAGAGAGGGAGATTGGGGAAAGGAGAGGGGGAGATGGAGAGAGGGAGGGAGAGGGAGGGAGAGAAGGAGAGGGGGAATGAGAGCAAAAGGGAAAGGGAGAGGGAAAGAGAGGGAGATTAGGAAAAGGAGAGTGAGAGAGGGAGAGAAGGAGAGGGGGAGGGAGAGAGGAAGATTCGGGAACAAAGAGGGGAAGAGGGAGAGAGAGGGAGATTGGGAAAAGGAGAGCGGGAGAGGGAGAGAGGGAGAGAGGGAGATAAGGAGAGGAGGAGCTAGAGAGGGAGATTGGGGAAAGTAGAGGGGGAGATGAAGAGAGGGAGGGAGAGGGAGGGAGAGAATGAGAGGGAGAGGGAGAGCGGAAGGGAGAGGGAGTGGGTGAGAGAGGGAGAGAAGGAAAGGGGGAGGGAGAGAGGAAAATTGGGGAAAGGAGAGGGGGAGAGGGAGAGACAGGGAGTTTGGGAAAAGTAGAGGGGGAGAGGGAGAGAGGGATAGAAGGAGAGGGGGAGCGAGATGGGGGGAAAGGAGAGGGGGAGAGGTTGAGAGAGGGAGTTTGGGTAAATGAGAGGGGGAGAGAGGGAGAGGGAGAGAGGGAGACGGGGAGAGGATGAGGGAGAGAGGGAGATTGGGGAAAAAAGAGGGGGAGAGGGAGAGAGAGGGATATTGGGAAAAGGAGAGGGGGAGAGGGAGACAGGGAGACAGAGAGAGAAGGAGAGACAGAGGGAGAGAGGGAGATTCTGGAAAGGAGAGGGGGAGAGGGAGAGAGAGGGAGTTTTGGAAAAGTAGAGGGGGAGAGGGAGAGAGGAAGAGAGGGAGATAAGGAGAGGGGGAGGGAGATTGGGGAAAGGTTAGGGGGAGAGGGAGAGAGAGGGAGTTTGGGTAAATGAGAGGGGGGGAGGGAGAGAGGGAGAGAGGGAGAGGGGGAAGGACACAGGGAGATTGGGGAATGGATAGTGGGAGAGGGAGAGAGAGGTAGATTAGGAAAAGGAATGTGGGAGAGGGAAAGAGACAGAGAGCGAGAGAAGGAGATGTGGAGAGAGAGAGGGAGATTGGGGAAAGGAGAGCGTGAGAGGGAGAGAGAGGGAGATTGGGAAAAAGAGAGGGGGAGAAGGAGAGAGGGAGAGAAGGAGAGGGGGAGGCAGAGAGGGAGCTTGGGGAAAGGAGAGCGGAAGAGGGAGAGAGAGGGAGATTGGGAAAAGGAGAGGGAGAGAGGGAGAGAGGGAGAGAAGCAGAGGGGGAGGGAAAGAAGGAGATTGGTCAAAGGAGAGGGGGAGAGGGAGAGAGAGGGAGATTGGGAAAATAAGCGGGGGAGAGGGAGAGAGGGAGAGAGAGAGGGGGAGAGAAGGAGTTGGGGAGGGAGAGAGGGAGATTGGGGAAAGGAGAGGGGGAGAGGAAGAGAGAGGGAGATTGGGAAAAGGAGAGGGGGAGATGGAGAGAGAGAGAGAGAGGGATAGAGGGAGAGAAGGAGAGGGGGAGGGAGAGAGGGAGATTGGGGAAAGGAGAGGGGGAGAGGCAGAGAAAGGGAGGTTGGAAAAAGGAGAGGGGGAGAGGGAGAGAGGTAGAGAGGGAGAGAAGGAGAGGGTGAGGGAGAGAGGGAGATTGGCGAAAGGAGAGGGGGAGAGGGAGAGAGAGGGAGATTGGGAAAAGGAGAGGGGGAAATTGAGAGAGAGAGAGAGGGAGAGAGGGAAAGGGGGAGGGAGAGAGAGAGATTTTGGAAAGGAGAGGGGAAGAGGCAGAGAGAGGGAGATTGGGAAAAGGAGAGGGGGAGAGGGAGAGAGGGAGAGAGGGAGAGAAGGGTATGGGGAGGGAGAGAGGGACATTAGGGAAAGGAGATGGGGAGAGGGAGAGAGAGGGAGATTTTGAAAAGGAGAGGAGGAGAGGGAGAGAAGAAGAGAGAGGGATAGCAGGAAAGGTGGAGGGAGTGAGGGAGATTGGGGAAAGGAGAGGCGAAGAGGGAGAGAGAGGTAGTTTAGGAAAAGTAGAGTGGGAGAGGGAGAGAGGGAGAGAGGGAGAGAAGCAGAGGGGGAGGGAGAGAAGGAGATTGGTGAAAGGAGAGGGGGAGAGGGAGAGAGAGGGAGATTGGGAAAATAAGAGGGGGAGAGGGAGAGAGAGAGGGGGAGAGAAGGAGTGGGGGAGGGAGAGAGGGTGATTGGGGAAAGGAGAGGGGGAGAGGGAGAGAGAGGGAGATTGGGAAAAGGAGAGGGGGAGATGGAGAGAGGGAGAGAAGGGGAGGGGGAGGGAGAGAGGGAGATTGGGGAAAGGAGAGGGGGAGAGGGAGAGAGAGGGAGGTTGGGAAAAGGAGAGGGGGAGAGGGAGAGAGGGAGAGAAGGAGATGGATAAGGAGAGAGGGAGATTAGGGAAAGGATAGGGGGAGAGGGAGAGAGAGGGAGATTGTGTAACAAAGAGGGGGAGAGGGCGAGAGAGAGGCAGAGAAGGAGAGGGGGAGGGAGAGAGGGATATTGGGGAAAGGAGAGGGGGAGAGTCAGACAGAGGGAGATTGGGAAAAGGAGAGGGGGAGAGGGAGAGAGGTAGAGAGGGAAAGAAGGAGAGGGTGAGGGAGAGAGGGAGATTGGGGAAAGGAGAGGGGGAGAGGGAGAGAGAGGGAGATTTGGAAAAGGATAGGGGGAGAGGGAGAGAGGGAGAGAGGGAGAGAAAGAGAGGAAGAGAGGGAGAGAGGGAGATTGGGTAAAGGAGAGGGGGAGAGGGAGAGAGAGGGAGATTGGGAAAAGGAGAGGGGGAGAGAGAGATAGGGAGATAGGGAGAGAAGGAGAGAGGGAGACAGAGAGGGAGATTGGGGAAAGGAGAGGGGGAGATGAATAGATTGAGTGAGAGGGAGGGAGAGAAGGATAGGGGGAGGAAAAAAGGAGTGGAGAGGGAGAGGGAGAGAGAGGGAGATTGGGAAAAGGAGAGGGAGAGAGGCAGATTGGGGAAAGGAGAGGGGGAGAGGGAGAGAGCGGGAGATTGGGAAAAGGAGAGGGGAGAGGGAGAGAAGGAGAGAGAAAGAGAGGGAGATTTCAAAAAGGAGAGGGGGGAGGGAGAGAAGGAAATGCATAGGGAGAGAGGGAGATTGGGGAAAGGAGAGCAGGAGATGGAGAGAGAGGTAGATTGGGAAAAAGAGAGGGGGAGAGGGAGAAAGGGAGAGAGCAAGAGAAGGAGATGGGTAGGTAGAGAGGGAGATTGGGGAAAGGCGAGGGGGAGAGGGAGAGAGAGGGAGATTAGGAAAAGGAGAGGGGGAGAGGGAGAGAGCAAAAAAGGGGGAAAAGGAGAGGGGGTGGGAGAGAGGGAGATTGGGGAAAGGAGAGGGGGAGATGAAGAGAGGGAGTGAGATGGAGGGAGAGAAGGAGAGGGGGAGGGAGAGAGGAAGGGAGACGGAGAGGGAGAGAGAGGGAGATTGGGAAAAGGAGAGGGAGAGAGGTAGAGAAGGAGAGGGGGAGAGAGAGAGGAAGATTGGGGAAAGGAGAGGGGGAGAGGTAGAGAGAGGGAGTTTGGGAAAAGTAGAGGGGGAGAGGGAGAGAGGGAGAGAGGGAGAGAAGGAGAGGGGGAGGGAGATTGGGGAAAGGGGAGGGGGAGAGAGAGAGAGAGGGAGTTTGGGTAAATGAGAGGCGGAGAGGGGGAGAGGGAGAGAGTGAGAGAAGGAGACAGGGAGGGAGAGAGGGAGTTTGGGGAAAGGAGAGGGGGAGAGGGAGAGAGAGGGAGATTGGGAAAAGGAGAGGTTGAGAGGGAGAGAGGGAGGTTGGGGAAAGGAGAGGGGAGAGGGAGAGAGAGGGAGATTGGGAAAAGGAGAGGGGGGAGAGGGAGAGAGGGAGAGAGAGAGAGGGAGAGAAGGAGTGGGGGAGGGAGAGAGGGAGATTGGGGAAAGGGGAGGGGGAGAGGGAGAGAGAGGGAGATTGGGAAAAGGAGAGTGGGAGAGGGAGAGAGAGAGAGAGGGAGAGAGGGAAAGGGGGAGGTAGAGAGCGAGATTGAGGGGAAGAGGGAGAGAGAGGGAGAGAAGGAGAGGGGGAGGGAGTGAGGGAGATTGGGAAAGGAGAGGGGGAGATGAAGAAAAGGAGGGAGAGGGAGATAGAGAAGGAGAGGGGGAGGGAGAGCAGAAGGGAGAGGGAGAGGGAGAGAGAAGGAGATTGGGAAAAGGAGAGTGAGAGAGGGAGAGAAGGAGAGTGGGAGGGAGAGACAAAGATTGGGGAAAGGAGAGGGGAAGAGGGAGAGAGAGGGAGAGAAGGAGAGGGGGAAAGGGAGAGAGAGGGAGTTTGGGTAAACAAGAGGGGGAGATGGGGAGAGGGAGACAGGGAGAGAGGGAAAGGGGAAGGCAAAGAGGGAGAGAGAGGTAGATTAGGAAAAGGAGAGGGGGAGAGGGATAGAGGGAGAGAGCGAGAGAAGGAGATGGGTAGGGAGAGAGGGAGATTGGGGAAAGGAGAGGGGGAGAGGGAGATAGGGAGATTGGGGAAAGGAGAGGGGGAGAGGGAGAGAGAGGGAGATTGGGAAAAGGAGAGGGGGAGAGGGAGAGAGGGAGAGAGAGAGAGAGAGAGAGAGAGAGAGAGAGAGAAGGAGTGGAAAAGGGAGAGAGGGAGATTGGGGAAAGGAGAGGGGGACAGAGAGAGATGGAGAATGGGAAAGGGACAGGGGGAGAGGGAGAGAGAGAGAGAGGGGGAGACGGAAAGGGGGAGGCAGAGAGCGAGATTGGGAAGAGCTGAGGGGAAGAGGGAGAGAGAGGGAGATTTGGAAAAGGAGAGGGAGATACGGAGAGAGGGAGAGGGGGAGGGAGAGAAGGAGAGGGGGAGGGAGAGAGGGAGATTGGGGAAAGGAGAGGGGGAGATTAAGAGAGGGAGGGAGAGGTAGGGAGAGAAGGAGAGGGGTGGGTTGAGCAGAAGGGAGAGGGAGAGGGAGAGAGAAGGAGATTTGGAAAAGGAACGTGAGAGAGGGAGAGAAGGAGAGGGGGAGGGAGAGAGGAAGATTGGGGAAATCGGAGAAGAAGAGGGAGAGAGACGGAGATTGGGGAAAGGAGAGGGGGAGATGAAGAGATGGAGGGAGAGAGAGGGAGACAAGGAGAGGGGGAGGGAGAGCGGAAGGTAGAGGGAGAGGGAGAGAGAGGGAGAGAAGGAGAGGGGGAGGGAGAGAGTAAGATTGGGGAAAGGAGAGGGGGAGAGGGAAAGGGGAAGGGAGAGAGGGAGATTGGGGAAAGGAGAGGGAGAGAGAAGGAGATTGGGAAAAGGAGAGGGGGAGAGGGGTAGAGGGAGAGAGGGAGTGAAGGAGAGGGGAAGGGAGAGAGGGAATTTGGGGAAAGGAGAGGGGGAGAGGGAGAGAGCGGGAGATTGGGAAAAGAACAGGGAGAGAGGGAGAGAGGGATAGAAGGAGAGGGGGAGGGAGAGAGGGAGATTGGGGACAGGAGAGGGGGAGAGGGAGAGAGAGGGAGATTGGGAGAGGGAGGGAGAGAAGGAGAGGGGGAGGGAGAGAGGAAGGGAGATGGAGAGGGAGAGAGAGGGAGATTAGGAAAAGGAGAGGGAGAGAGGGAGAGAAGGAGAGGGGGAGAGAGGGAGGAAGATTGGGGAATGGAGAGGGAGAGAGGGAGAGAGAGGGAGTTTGGGAAAAGTAGAGGGGCAGAGGGAGAGAGGGAGAGAGGGAGAGACGGAGAGAAGGAGAGGGGGAGGGAGAGAGAGGGAGAGAGGGAGAGAAGGAGAGGGGAAGGGAGAGAGGGAGATTGGGGAAAGGAGAGGGGGAGAGGGACAGAGAGGGAGATTGGGAAAAGGAGAGGGAGAGAGGGAGAGAGGGATAGAAGGAGAGGGGGAGGGGGAGAGGGAGATTGAAGACAAGAGAGGGGGAGAGGGAGAGAGAGGGAGATTTCAAAAAGGAGAGGGGAGAGGGAGAGAAGGAGAGAGAAAGAGAGGGAGATTTCAAAAAGGAGAGGGGGGAGGGAGAGAAGGAAATGCATAGGGAGAGAGGGAGATTGGGGAAAGGAGAGCAGGAGATGGAGAGAGAGGTAGATTGGGAAAAAGAGAGGGGGAGAGGGAGAAAGGGAGAGAGCAAGAGAAGGAGATGGGTAGGTAGAGAGGGAGATTGGGGAAAGGCGAGGGGGAGAGGGAGAGAGAGGGAGATTAGGAAAAGGAGAGGGGGAGAGGGAGAGAGCAAAAAAGGGGGAAAAGGAGAGGGGGTGGGAGAGAGGGAGATTGGGGAAAGGAGAGGGGGAGATGAAGAGAGGGAGTGAGATGGAGGGAGAGAAGGAGAGGGGGAGGGAGAGAGGAAGGGAGACGGAGAGGGAGAGAGAGGGAGATTGGGAAAAGGAGAGGGAGAGAGGTAGAGAAGGAGAGGGGGAGAGAGAGAGGAAGATTGGGGAAAGGAGAGGGGGAGAGGTAGAGAGAGGGAGTTTGGGAAAAGTAGAGGGGGAGAGGGAGAGAGGGAGAGAGGGAGAGAAGGAGAGGGGGAGGGAGATTGGGGAAAGGGGAGGGGGAGAGAGAGAGAGAGGGAGTTTGGGTAAATGAGAGGCGGAGAGGGGGAGAGGGAGAGAGTGAGAGAAGGAGACAGGGAGGGAGAGAGGGAGTTTGGGGAAAGGAGAGGGGGAGAGGGAGAGAGAGGGAGATTGGGAAAAGGAGAGGTTGAGAGGGAGAGAGGGAGGTTGGGGAAAGGAGAGGGGAGAGGGAGAGAGAGGGAGATTGGGAAAAGGAGAGGGGGAGAGGGAGAGAGGGAGAGAGAGAGAGGGAGAGAAGGAGTGGGGGAGGGAGAGAGGGAGATTGGGGAAAGGGGAGGGGGAGAGGGAGAGAGAGGGAGATTGGGAAAAGGAGAGTGGGAGAGGGAGAGAGAGAGAGAGGGAGAGAGGGAAAGGGGGAGGTAGAGAGCGAGATTGAGGGGAAGAGGGAGAGAGAGGGAGAGAAGGAGAGGGGGAGGGAGTGAGGGAGATTGGGAAAGGAGAGGGGGAGATGAAGAAAAGGAGGGAGAGGGAGATAGAGAAGGAGAGGGGGAGGGAGAGCAGAAGGGAGAGGGAGAGGGAGAGAGAAGGAGATTGGGAAAAGGAGAGTGAGAGAGGGAGAGAAGGAGAGTGGGAGGGAGAGACAAAGATTGGGGAAAGGAGAGGGGAAGAGGGAGAGAGAGGGAGAGAAGGAGAGGGGGAAAGGGAGAGAGAGGGGAGTTTGGGTAAACAAGAGGGGGAGATGGGGAGAGGGAGACAGGGAGAGAGGGAAAGGGGAAGGCAAAGAGGGAGAGAGAGGTAGATTAGGAAAAGGAGAGGGGGAGAGGGATAGAGGGAGGAGAGCGAGAGAAGGAGATGGGTAGGGAGAGAGGGAGATTGGGGAAAGGAGAGGGGGAGAGGGAGATAGGGAGATTGGGGAAAGGAGAGGGGGAGAGGGAGAGAGAGGGAGATTGGGAAAAGGAGAGGGGGAGAGGGAGAGAGGGAGAGAGAGAGAGAGAGAGAGAGAGAGAGAGAAGGAGTGGAAAAGGGAGAGAGGGAGATTGGGGAAAGGAGAGGGGGACAGAGAGAGATGGAGAATGGGAAAGGGACAGGGGGAGAGGGAGAGAGAGAGAGAGGGGGGAGACGGAAAGGGGGAGGCAGAGAGCGAGATTGGGAAGAGCTGAGGGGAAGAGGGAGAGAGAGGGAGATTTGGAAAAGGAGAGGGAGATAGGGAGAGAAGGAGAGGGGGAGGGAGAGAAGGAGAGGGGGAGGGAGAGAGGGAGATTGGGGAAAGGAGAGGGGGAGATTAAGAGAGGGAGGGAGAGGTAGGGAGAGAAGGAGAGGGGTGGGTTGAGCGGAAGGGAGAGGGAGAGGGAGAGAGAAGGAGATTTGGAAAAGGAGAGTTAGAGAGGGAGAGAAGGAGAGGGGGAGGGAGAGAGGAAGATTGGGGAAATCAGAGAAGAAGAGGGAGAAAGAGGGAGATTGGGGAAAGGAGAGGGGGAGATGAAGAGAGGGAGGGAGAGGGAGGGAGAGAAGGAGAGGGCGAGGGAGAGTAGAAGGGAGAGGGAGAGGGAGAGAGAGGGAGAGAAGCAGGGGGTGAGGGAGAGAGGAAGATTGGGGAAAGGAGAGGGGGAGAGGGAAAGGGGGAGGGAGAGAGGGAGATTGGGGAAAGGAGAGAGGAAGAGTGAGAGAGAAGGAGATTGGGAAAAGGAGAGGAGGAGAGGGGTAGAGGGAGAGAGGGAGTGAAGGAGAAGGGGAGGGAGAGGGGGACATTGGGGAAAGGAGATGGGGAGAAGGAGAGAGAGGGAGATTGGGAAAAGGAGAGGGGGAGAGGGAGAGAGGGAGAGAGGGAGAGAAGGAGAGGGGGAGGGAGAGAGGGAGATTGGGGAAAGGAGAGGGGGAGAGGGAGAGAGAGGGAGATTGGGAAAAGGAGAGGGAGAGAGGGAGAGAGGGAGAGAGGTAGACTAGAGGGGGAGATGAAGAGAGGCAGGGAGAGGGAGGGAGAGAAGGAGAGGGGGAGGGAGAGAGGAAGGGAGATGGAGAGGGAGAGAGAGGGAGATTGGGAAAAGGAGAGGGAGAGAGGAAGATTGGGGAAAGGAGAGGGGGGAGAGGGAGAGAGAGGGAGTTTAGCAAAAGTAGAGGGGGAGAGGGAGACAGGGAGAGAGAGAGTGAAGGAGAGGTGGAGGGAGATTGGGGAAAGGAGAGGGGTAGAGGGAGAGAGAGGGAGTTTGGGTAAATGAGAGGGCGAGAGGGGGAGAGGGAGAGAGGGAGAGAGCATGAGAAGGAGACAGGGAGGGAGAGAGGGAGTTTGGGGAAAGGAGAGGGGGAGAGGGAGAGAGAGGGAGATTGGGAAAAGGAGAGGGGGAGAGGGAGAGAGGGAGATTGGGGAAAGGAGAGGGGGAGAGGGAGAGAGAGGGAGATTGGGAAAAGGAGAGGGAGAGAGGGAGAGAGGGAGTGAGAGGGAGGGAGAGAAGGAGTAGGGGAGGGAGAGAGGGAGATTGGGGAAAGGGGAGGGAGAAAGGGGAGAGAGAGGGAGATTGGGAAAAGGAGAGTGGGAGAGGGAGAGAGGGAGAGAGGGAGAGAGGGAAAGGGGGAGGTAGAGAGCAAGATTGAAGAAAGTTGAGGGGAAGAGGGAGAGAGAGGGAGATTGGGAAAAGGAGAGGGAGTGAGGGAGTGAGGGAGATGAAGAGAAGGAGGGAGAGGGAGGGAGAGAAGGAGAGCAGGAGGGAGAGCAAAAGGGAGAGGGAGAGGGAGAGAGAAGGAGATTGGGAAGAGGAGAGTGAGAGAGGGAGAGAAGGAGAGTGGGAGGGAGAGACAAAGATTGGGGAAAGGAGAGGGGAAGAGTGAGAGAGAGGGAGATTGGGAAAAGGAGAGGGAGAGAGAGCGTGAAAAGGAGAGGGGGAGCTAGAGAGGGAGATTGGCGAAACGAGAGGGGGAGATGAATAGAGGGAGCGAGAGGGAGGGAGAGAAGGAGAGGGGGAGGGAGAGCAGAAGGGAAAGCGAGAGGGCGAGAGAGGGAGAGAAGGAGAGGGGGAGGGAGAGAGGAAGATTGGGGAAAGGAGAGGGGGAGAGGGAGAGAGAGAGGGAGTTTGGGAAAAGTAGAGGGGGAGAGGGAGAGAGGGAGAGAGGGAGAGAAGGAGAGCAGGAGAGGGAGAGAGAGGGAGTTTGGGTAAACATGAGGCGGAGAGGGGGAGAGGGAGAGATGGAGAGGGGGAGGGAAAGAGGGAGATTGGGGAAAGGAGAGGGGGAGAGGGAGAGAGAGGGAGATTGGGTAAAGGAGAGGGGGAGAGCGAGAGACAGAGAGGGAGAGAAGGAGATTGGGAGGGAGAGAGGGAGATTGGGGAAAGTTGAGGGGGATAGGGAGAGAGAGGGAGAGAAGGAGAGGGGGACTGAGAGAGGGAGATTAGGGAAAGGATAGGGGAAGAGGGAGAGAGAGGGAGATTGGGAAAAGGAGAGTGAGAGAGGGAGATTGGGGAATGGAGAGGGGAAGAGGGAGAGAGAGGGAGATTGGGAAAAGGAGAGCGGGAGAGGGAGCGAGGGAGAGAGGGAGAGAAGGAGAGGGGGAGATGAAGAGAGGAAGGGAGAGGGAGGGAGAGAAGGAGAGGGAGAGGGAGAGCGGAAGATTGGGGAAAGGAGAGGGGGAGAGGGAGAGAGAGGGAGTTTGGGAAAAGTAGAGGGGTAGAGGGAGAGAGCGAGAGAGGGAGAGAAGGAGAGGGGACGAAGATTGGGGAAAGGAGAGGGGGAGAGGGAGAGAGAGGGAGTTTGGGGTAAACGAGAGGGGGACAGGGAGAGAGGGAGAGAGGGAGAGGGGAAGGCAGAGAGGGAGAGAGAGGTAGATTAGGAAAAGGAGTGGGGGAGAGGGATAGAGGGAGAGAGTGAGAGAAGGAGATGGGGAGGGAGAGAAGGAGACTGGGGAAAGGAGAGTGGGAGAGGGAGATAGGGAGATTGGGGAAAGGAGAGGGGGAGAGGGAGAGAGAGGGAGATTGGGAAAAGGAGAGGGGGAGAGGGAGAGAGGGAGAGAGAGAGAGAGGGAGAGAAGGAGTGGAAAAGGGAGAGAGGGAGATTGGGGAAAGGAGAGGGGGATAGGGAGAGAGAGGGAGATTGGGAAAAGGAGAGCGGGAGAGGGAGAGAGAGAGAGAGAGAGGGAAAGGGGGAGGCAGAGAGCGAGATTGGGAAAAGTTGAGAGCGAGATTGGGAAAAGGAGAGGGAGAGAGGGAGATAGAGAGAGAAGGAGAGCGGGAGGGAGAGAAGGAGAGGGGGAGGGAGAGAGGGAGATTGGGGAAAGGAGAGAGGGAGATTAAAAGAGGGAGGGAGAGGGAGGGAGAGGGAGAGAGAAGGAGATATGGAAAAGGAGAGTGAGAGAGGGAGAGAAGGAGAGGGGGAAGGAGAGAGGAAGACTGGGGAAATCAGAGAAGAAGAGGAAGAGTGAGGGAGATTGGGGAAAGGAGAGGGGGAGATGAAGAGATGGAGGGAGAGGGAGGGAGAGAAGGAGAGCGGGAGGGAGAGCGGAAGGGAGAGGGAGAGGGAGAGAGAGGGAGAGAAGGAGAGGGGGAGGGAGAGAAGATGATTGGGGAAAGGAGAGGGGGAGAGGGAAAGGGGAAGGGAGAGAGGGAGATTAGGGAAAGGAGAGGGGAAGAGGGAGAGAGAAGGAGATTGGGAAAAGGAGAGGGGGAGAGGGGTAGAGGGAGAGAGGGAGTGAAGGAGAAGGGGAGGGAGAGGGGGACATTGGGGAAAGGAGATAGGGAGAAGGAGAGAGAGGGAGATTGGGAAAAGGAGAGGGGGGAGAGGGAGAGAGAGAGAGAGGGAGAGAAGGAGAGGGGAAAGGAGAGAGGGAGATTGGGGAAAGGAGAGGGGGAGAGGGAGAGAGAGGGAGATTGGGAAGAGGAGAGGGAGAGAGGGATAGAAGGAGAGGGGGAGGGAGAGAGGGAGATTGGGGATAGGAGAGGGGGTGAGGGAGAGAGATAGAGATTTCAAAAAGGAGAGGGGGGGGGAGAGAAGGAGAGAGAAAGAGAGGGAGATTGGGGAAAGGAGAGCGGGAGATGGAGAGAGAGGTAGATTGGGGAAAGTAGAGGGGGAGAGGGAGAAAGGGAGAGAGCGAGAGAAGGAGACGGGTAGGTAGAGAGGGAGATTGGGGAAAGGAGAGGGGAGAGAGGGAGAGAGAGGGAGATTGAGAAAAGGAGAGGGGGAAGAGGGTGAGACGAAGAGAGGGAGAGAAGGAGAGGGGGTGGGAGAGAGGGAGATTGGGGAAAGGAGAGGGGGAGATGAAGAGAGGGAGGGAGATGGAGGGAGAGAAGGAGAGGGGGGGGGAGAGAGAGGAAGGGAGATGGAGAGGGAGAGAGAGGGAGATTGGGAAAAGGAGAGGGAGAGAGGGAGAGAAGGAGAGCGGGAGAGAGAGAGGAAGATTGGGGAAAGGAGAGTGGGAGAGGGAGAGAGAGGGAGTTTGGGAAAAGTAGAGTTGGAGAGGGAGAGAGGGCGAGAGGGAGAGAAGGAGAGGGGGGAGGGAGAGAGAGGGAGAGAGGGAGGAGAAGGAGAGGGGAAGGGTGAGAGGAGTTTGGGGAAAGGAGAGGGGGAGAGGGAGAGAGAGGGAGATTGGGAAAAGGAGAGGGAGAGATGGAGAGAGGGATAGAATTAGAGGGGGAGGGAGAGAGGGAAATTGGGGATAGGAGAGGGGTAGAGGGAGAGAAAGGGAGATTTCAAAAAGGAGAGGGGGGAGGGAGAGAAGGAGAGAGAAAGAGAGGGAGATTTCAAAAAGGAGAGGGGGGAGGGAGAGAAGGAGAGAGAGGGAGATTTGGGAAAGGAGAGCGGGAGATGGAGAGAGAGGTAGATTGGGAAAAGGAGAGGGGGAGAGGGAGAAAGGGAGAGAGCGAGAGAAGGAGAAGGGTAGGTAGAGAGGGAGATTGGGGAAAGGAGAGGGGGAGAGGGAGAGAGAGGGAGATTGGGAAAAGGAGAGGGGAGAGGGAGAGAGGAAAAGAGGGAGAGAAGGAGAGGGGGTGGGAGGAGAGGGAGATTGGGGAAAGGAGAGGGGGAGATGAAGAGAGGGAGGGAGACGGAGGGAGAGAAGGATGTGCGGGGAGGGAGAGAGGAAGGGAGACGGAGAGGGAGAGAGAGGGAGATTGGGAAAAGGAGATGGAGAGAGGGAGAGAGAAAGTGAGGGGCAGAGAGAGAGGAAGATTGGAGAAAGGAGAGGGGGAGAGGAGAGAAGAGGGAGTTTTGGAAAAAGTAGAGGGGGAGAGAGGGAGAGAGGGAGAGAGAGGAGAGAAGGAGAGGGGGAGGGAGATTGGGGAAAAGGAGAGGGGGGAGAGGGAGAGAGAGGGAGTTTGGGTAAATGAGAGGCGGAGAGAGGGAGATTGGGGAAGGAGAGGGGGAGAGGGAGAGAGAGGAGATTGGGAAAAGGAGAGGGGGGAGAGGGAGAGAGGGAGGTTGGGGAAAGGGGAGGGGGAGAGGGAGAGAGAGGGAGATTGGGAAAAGGAGAGGGGGAGAGGGTGAGAGGGAGAGAGAGAGAGGGAGAGAAGGATGGGGGGAGGGAGAGAGGGAGATTGGGGAAAGGGGAGGGGTGAGAGGGAGGGAGAGAGAGAGAGAGAGAGAGAGAGGGAGAGAGGGAAAGGGGGAGGTAGAGAGTGAGATTGCGGAAAGCTGAGGGGGAAAGAGGGAGAGAGAGGGAGATTGGGAAAAGGAGAGGGAGTGAGGGAGAGAAGGAGAGGGGGTGGGAGAGAAGGAGAGGGGGAGGGTAGTGAGGGAGATTGGGGAAAGGAGAGGGGGAGATGATGTGAAGGAGGGAGAGGGAGGGTGAGAAAAAGAGGGGGAGGGAGAGCGGAAGGGAGAGGGAGAGGGGAGAGAGATGGAGATTGGGATTAAGGTGAGTGAGAGTGGGAGAGAGGAGGAGTGGGTGGGGAGAGTCAATGATTGGGAGAAGGAGGAG